>NW_026110307.1:82500-85000 GCF_024679095.1 Eriocheir sinensis | reverse complement strand
GAGTCAGGGAGAGCATGCAGGTGAACGTGAGGGAGTGGAGGAAGAGGCGAAGAGACATCAAAGTGAAGACTGTTGGAATGCTGTCATTTATGAGGCCGGGATGACAAGGGGTGATATTCTCTCCTTCAAGTCATAATGCTAGCGAATGTGTGTGTGTGTGTGTGTGTGTGTGTGTGTGTGTGTGTGTGTGTGTGTGTGTGTGTGTGTGTGTGTGTGTGTGTGTGTGTGTGTGTGTGTGAAGGGGGACTGTGCATGGGAAAGGAAGAGAAAGAAAGGGAAAGAGAAGAAAAGTGAAGGAAAGGGAGGAGAAATGGAAAATAAAGAGAAGAAAAGAAATAGAAGGGATGGGAGGGAAATGTAAGGGAAGATGTGTGTGTGTGTGTGTGTGTGTGTGTGTGTGTGTGTGTGTGTGTGTGTGTGTATACGAGCGAGCACGTGACGAAAAAAGAACGTAATCTAAAAATACATTCAGTGTCAGTTTAGATCGGACGGCGCCATGCAGGTCACCAGGTGGACGGAGAAAGGGAAAGGGAGGGAGGGAGGGAGAAGGGAGTGGGTAAGGGATATAAAATTTAGGTGACTAGTATCAAGGGCACAGCCGGCCACAAGGAAGGGAGGTATTGGGAGTATCCAGGGCAAGACGTAAGAGAAATGAGGGAGTGTAAGAGGGAGGGAGACAGGGGGAGAGGGACATAAGAAGGGCAAGTGAGGGAAGGGCAGAAGGTAGGTCGGGGAGGGAAGGGGGGGGAGGGGGTTGTAAGGCGGGTAAAGAGGGATAAAGAGGAATAATAAAGGTAATACCGGGAGGAATGGTAGAGGGAGGAAGGACAATTAACAATGAGGATTTCGTAATGGTAATTTGCTTAGGATTTTACTTGTGGACGCACGGGGACGCTCTTTGAATGAGAACCATGTGACCCTGTGAACGAGTCCAACCACACTAATAACCAACCCAATTCCAACCAACCCATCCTCGTCACCGCACCGCACCGCACACACTCTTGCCCACTGCCTCGGTGAAATCCTTTGACTTGGCAGTAAAGAGAATCAGCACTTGAACCTGCTTTTCTTTGTCCTCTTTGAGTGGCTTACACAAAAAATAGTCTCCTTGCTTCAGCACCGCGGTGGATTAACTCTTGTGACGGAAACGCAACGGAGCCCAAAGAGAACGCTTGAACTCCTGCTCACCTTCATAGTGCTTCGTCAGCTCTCGTGTGGGTGGGACTTGAAGGAAGAACATACAAGTTTGGTCCTCATGAATTAACTGCTCGAGCTACAGTGAAAAAAATACGGATGCGAAAGAGTGCAGTTGTAAAAGCAAAAAATATATGAACAGACAAATAAATATATATTGTACACTTCATTATCGCGAGGCAAAAAAAAAAAAAAAAGAACTAGAATTGTCTCTGTCCTTTATTTTCTCACAAGCACAGTTGCAACAGGAATATATAAGTAAACAAATAAATTAATATATAAGGTACATTTCATTATCGCAAGACAAAAAAAAATGAAAACTCGAAATTTCTCTGTATATTTTTTTTCTCAAGTCTGTACATAATTTAGGCGAGCATCTCGGCGCTGTGCCTCCCTCGTTCCCACGCCGCGCGGGGTGCGGGCGAGCGGTTCTCAGGCAGCTTTTTGGCCGAGAAAGCGAATTTACCGACCAGCCAGCTTGGCCCTTCACGCTGGCTGCTTGGCTTTTTCGCTGCGACAAACAGACTCATTATGTGTTTGCGGCGATGCGTGACCAACAAAACGCTCCAGCTCGCCGAAGGACCGCCGTCTGCTGCAATGTGTGGGGGTCATTCGTTTCCCCGACACGGCCGCCTCTTGCCCAGGCACCTTGCACGAGTCATGCAGGCCCGAAATGCTGTGCAGGAGGCGGGCGTACGTGTGTGCCTGGCGTGCTGGGGCGTTGCGGCGTGATTTGCGTCCGACTCGTGCGTGCCAATGGTCATATTTTGCGAGTGTTGAGTGAGGGGGAAGACCGGGGCAGAGAAATGGTCCCCGGGCAGCCTGTTTACGTGCGACGGACGGAAGGAGCAACTGAGCAGCCTGTGCAGCCAATTAGGAGGCAAAATTGACGTGTTTCATCCCCGTAACGACACTGAAGGGCAGTGACGATGGCTCTAATGACTGGGACACTCCATTGAAGCCAATAAAAAAAGTTGAAGTGGAGCAGTCTGGGTCGCGAGGCGGGGTGATGAGAGGCAGGGGACACCGGATTGGGGTTGGGGGCTGGGTGGAAGAGACTGCATGAGGTGGAGGCTTGGGCTGGGGGATGGTTGGGCTTGAGTAAACAGAAGAAGACACAGGAAGGCACCTCGACTGAGTGTGACAAATGGCTGACAGGAGACCGCTTTCCTCACTCCTTTGGTGTTTGTCCCTCTCTTACTCTTTCCCCTCTCCTTCCCTCTACCACTTTGCCCTCCCTCCTCCCTCTCACCTTTTAGCTTCTTACTGGGTTAATGGGATTTGCATCAACTTCGGCGGTGTGAGT
>NW_026110307.1:72500-80000 GCF_024679095.1 Eriocheir sinensis | reverse complement strand
CCTCTACAGCATCCTCCTACTCCCCCTCCACCTCATCCTCTTCCCCTGCCTCCTCACCATCTTTTCATCCTCATCACCTTCATTTTCCATTACATCTCACATTCACGTTCATTCCTCGTGAACTCGACATTCATTGGAGTAAACGTAGTTGCCGAAAGCGTTATGAAAAAGAAATTAAAACTACTTGCCATTGAAATAAAATATGAAAAGAGTTAAAATTAGAGAGTGAGTCTTCAGAAATGGTCTCGCTGGCTGGCGGACTGGATTCAGGGAGTAGAGAACGAATTCTGGCAAAAGTGACTTCGAGGGAACTTATTGGAATGATCGTTTATGGAAAGTGAAGAAGAAAAAGTATCAGTGAATAATTAATTTGATTTTATATTTAATGAAGTCGTATAATTGTTATAGGAGTTGGCATGACATTTTTGTTTGGTCATTTTGCCATTTTGTTGTTATTTAAGGTGTAGCCTTTAGAGAATGTACTATATTGGTCAGCATTTGCAATAATTGAAGCTTAATAACTGGAATGACATATCATAATTTTTTTGATTTTATCCCATTTGCAGTGGTTTCAAGAAGAATTTTTTTGCTTAAGATAATTTTCTATTGTTTGAATTTCCTCATGTACCTCGAACTTCAGCCCGAAAAAATGTCCCTGCCCACCCGACGGAGGGAAGGGCAGCCGGGCGGGCCTAGCAAAGGGGCGGCACTTTTCCTGGCTTGCCGGCCATTCATGGTATCATATATATCTATATCTATATCTATATCTATATCTATCTATCTATCTATCTATCTATATCTATATCTATATCTATCTATCTATCTATCTATCTATCTATCTATCTATATCTATCTATATCTATATCTATCTATCTATCTATCTATCTATCTATCTATCTATCTATCTATCTATCTATCTATCTATCTATCTATCTATCTATCTATCTATATATATATATATATATATATATATATATATATATATATATATATATATATATATTTTGTGTGTGTGTGTGTGTGTGTGTGTGTGTGTGTGTGTGTGTGTGTGTGTGTGTGTGTGTGTGTGTGTGTGTATGCATGCATGTATGTATATTCTCACAAGAAGCCTCCTCTAGGACGCCCACTCTAAATGTTTGCTTACAAATACATTTTTTTCCGCCACCCCCGCCGTTATTTGGCCTGAATCTGTCACCACACAGGCGACGCCTCTCGGGGGAGTGTCGAAGCTTGGCGGAGCGTGGCGCTCGTCAGTTTGACAGGGAATGCATTTTGTCGTAAGTTTGTTATTGTCTTCATAATGACGGTGCGGGGGCAGGGGCGCGGGCGGGGGCGGGGTATGGGTGAGGGCGGCGCACCTGTTGCCATGCCTCCTCAACCGGCTACAAGGAACGTGATTGTCACCCACGGCGCGGCGGCCACGCATCCCACAAGTTGCATCACCGCCAGGAGAAGCTACGGATTATATGACCAAAAAAGTGAAAGTGAAGCGTGAAGAGGGCGAGGGGAGGGCTGGGCGGGAGTGGAGGCGGCGGTGATGGCTTTGAGCAGTGTCACCCACCTGGCACCGGCCGGAGTGCCACAGCCCGGACCCCTGACCCACTTGGCGACGTCTCGACACTCATTACACGAAAACCTCGGCGCTCGGGACCATCAGTGCTGGCTCCCGGGCGTCACACAGGTGGGTGGACGTTGGCTGGCGGGGGTGCTGGGTCCATCTGGCGGACAGGGGAAGGTAGGGGGAGGGAAGTGATATCAGGAGACGAGAGAAAAGGAAAGTGGACGTGCTTCCATTTGTTCCTTACGGCGTGTTTCTGAATTAAAATGAGAAGTCCTTGGAGGTCTGAGGAAGCTGAACTCTCACCAGCAACGTCTTTTGTCTGAGCCGTTTCAATATCCTGTCCGATAGTCGCTATAAATTTCCGCGTAAAACTGAGCCATGCAGTCCCCCTGACGATGCTATATACGGTGAGCTTGAGATATTAAAAAACTGAAAAGGTAATATAAAAGACTTTTCGTTTAATTCATTATGACCACATGAAAATCGCAGTTACAGGAAAAGACGGCAAATGAAGAAAATACTTCCGAATATGAGAAATAGCAAAGAACAGACGGAGAGAAGAGAAGGCTGACCACATGGAAATCGCATCTAGTATAGTAAAAGACTCCAGCTGAAGAGGCAATACTTTTCTGAATATGAGAAATAGCAAAGAAGAGAGAAAAGTAGAGAGAAGACAAAAGGAAGGACTGGAATGGGAAAATATTTTTTCTGCAAGGACAGTTTACGAACAAATATTTAAGACTTCTCTCATCTGATTGAAAGCCGGGTACGTGGCTCCTGAAGTTTGTGTGCCATCACGCAGTCGCTCGCTGATCTGTGGGGCGATGTGGCCCTCCGCCCTGCCTGTCGCTTGAAGGTTTCAGGCGCTAGGAAGTGAACTAATAGGCTGGCATGATTGACGCGTCACACGATGGGGCGCCGACTGAACGTGTCTTGAAGGTAATGACGCCGTTTCGCCGCCTACGTAGTGACGTTAAGGAAACTGAATCGATGACACCCTGGATTTCCACCTCCGCGCGCATCTCATTAAAGTGCTCTTAACTCACACATCTTTTTATGCTTATCTTGACACGTAAAGGCTCAGCGGGCCAGAAGAACCTGCCGTTAAGACCAAAGCGTTCTGGTTCGTCGTCTCCCTTAAGCCTCTGCGAGCTCTATACTGCGGCAGGGAGTGTGTGGCGCATCCGTCCTGGCGTCACTGCCACCGCCAGTCTGATAAATAGCAGTGTAATTGACGTCATTAAGAGGGACGTTAGAGGGGTGTCGGGTATCGATGGCAACAGCAGCAGGTAGCGGTGGTGGTGGTGGCGGTGTGTTGTTGTAGTGACCGACTTGTATGTATAGGAGTTCGCTTTCGTGAACTTTCGTGAACCCCCTCCCACACACCACCACCACCACCACCACTCTCCGGATAGTGGCGTCCAGACCTGAAAATCACCTCCTCAAGTTTCCTCATCCCGCACCTCCCACACAAGACAGATCACCTCCTCGTGTCTGCCCGAGACGACGCCTTATCGCTCCACCTCCTCGCTCCTCCTCCTAACTCACCCTCTCTCCTTCCCCACGGCCCATCACAGCGTGGATCACCCCTGGATTCGCTCTTTAACTTTTTAGAAAAATCATATCAGACACATGTCCTCCCCCTCCCCGCCGCCTACCTCTGCCTTGGAACTGCACTGCGACGCCACGGGGGGATGTGAGTGCCGGCAGGGACGAATGAACCCTTCCCCCATCACCCCTCCCCCCCCCGTCGCCTCATTCAGCCTCGGCCACGCAGTTCCTCCCTTGTGAAGTAATTATAATAGACAGACAGGCGTAGACGCTGGTGCTTGTTAGTGTTTGCCGAATATAAAGCCGTGATGAAAATTTTATCTTGGGCGCGAGTAATGATGTAAGCTACAAACACTTTTTTTTTTTTTAAACCAAGCATGTGTGTGTGTGTGTGTGTGTGTGTGTGTGTGTGTGTGTGTGTGTGTGTGTGTGTGTCCTAGTTTTCGGATATGCAAATGGAAGCGAGATGTGTCCCAGGGCCATCCCGCGCACCCGTTCCTCAGCACCGCATTATGGCAGCTTCCTGTGTCCTGGTAGTCGATGGTTTAGCCGCAACTATACTCCCAAATGTTGTCACCTCCAATAGACCTCTTGCTCCTACTTCCATCTCTCAGAGCGTAGTAATACGTCATGAAATCACAAGCAGCAAAAAACTAAACCTTGGTCGTCTCGGTTTCGGTCCTTATATAACTTCAAGAACCGGTTCGCCGCGAGGTCATGGTGGCCTCAGTTCAGCTTACATTACAGTGCGGTGTTACCCTTTAGTTCAAAAGACACCTGCTACACAAAGCATTCATTGTAAAAACATGATATTTTTCCCTAATGCCTTGTACATGAGTAGCATTGTAGTACTGTATGACCCCCTGCAGCAGACTCGGGGACCCTCATACTCCATTAAAATATTCATCATATATCTCTCGATTTCTTTCCGACGTATATGCAGAGAATGTTCTTCAGTCGTTCCCTTCCTGGACCCTTATTCCTCGTCGGTATATCCCGGTCGATGTCTGATAAAGTATTCAGTCCCCGCGATGAAAGGTGTTCACGACCCGGGGGCCACTCACTGGTCCTGCCACCGTCTGCAGCCTTCAGCGCTCTGTTTGTCGTCGGTGGTCACAGTAACGCATCACACACCAACACACCTCCCATTCGGCAGGCAGTTATAGCCGTTGGGATCGGAAAGCATAGCGGAGATAGCATGTGATGTGCCATATTTGAGATTTCGTGACTATTTTGCCACAGTAAATCACCTTATAAATAATAATTGCTACGCGGCGCCCCTCAGCCCTGTGTCGCAGCCCATCACTCACCGATGCCAGTTTGATTTGGTTCAGTACATTAGTGCAAGGCCAGCGACGCACGGGTGTTTTCCTCCAAGTTTATTGGTCATTAACTTTATTATTGTTATTATTATTATTATTATTATTATTATTATTATTATTATTATTATTATTATTATTATTATCATTATTATTATTATTATTGTTGTTGTTGTTGTTGTTGTTGTTGTTGGTGGTGGTGGTGGTGGTGTGTGTGTGTGTGTGTGTGTGTGTGTGTGTGTGTATTCAATGCAAAGTAAATCTAAGATCATTTGGATGAAAAGTGTTCACATTTCTCTTAATTTATAAACTTTGATGATGGTTGGGATGGCTTCCGGAAGATGGCGGCTCAGGCTGAGTGCCAGGTTTATATGGCAAAAGGCAGACTTTCCTTTAATCATCTCATTTCTTTACTGCGCCACGCCGCCTAAAGCACTGGCCACAAAACGCCGTCTGGAGGCCGAGGGCTGAGGGCGGGCCTCCGCGCTGCCTGGAGTACGGGTGGCTCCCTGTCGCGTGTCGCTGGAATGTTATATTCATGACAGTCGTTCCGGACTGTACATACTTCACGTGCACGACCTTTGTGCCGATGAATGTCACTCGCACGCACGTGAACTGGAATTGGATGGGAGTCCCTGCCGCGCCTCACGACCCGCCGAGCCTTCCGTAGACGCCTTACCAAAGAGAAACGGGTCGATCTCCTTTCTTTTTCGTCTTAGTCACCTTCATACACTACACTTTCATCTTTGTTTCTCCCTCTCCCTTCTCGTCACTCTCATGCACTCTCCTGCCATCCTTCTTTCCCTCCTCCTACTCACCTTTTAGTGCACTCTCCTTCCATCCTACTCTCTCTCCCCTACCGCCTTTTTTTTCCATTCTCTGCTCATCCTTCCCTTCCCTTTTCCCGCATACACTCTGCTATCACCCTCCCTCGTCCCCTATTCCCTTTCCCCCTTCCTCATACCCATTCCCCCTTCCCCTTCCCCTCCTCCCCTACCTTCCCTCTCTCCCCCTTTTGGATCCTCTTCGCAGGCGCCTGGACCGTAAAATCAGAAACAATAGAACATTTATGGTTTCTTGGATTCGGGAGAGTAGTTTTTTATTGGAGAGAGAGAGATTGTAGTTTTTTTTTAAACTTAGTAACAGATGACGGGGCGCCGCATTTCATTCTCCTCTCCTAAGCTCCTTCCATCCCCGCTCGACTGCATCTCTGTTTGTCTTTGTTTTTTCTTTTCTTCCTATGCTTTCTTTTGTTGCCTTGTCTTCCTTGTTTACTCTTACTGGTGTTTACTTCTCGTCCGCTTTCCATTCATTCGTTATGGCTCTTACTTTTTTTTTTTCCGTCTGTCATCGATTCTTGCTCCTTCCTTTTTTTTATGCTATGGGTACAAAATGTTATCCTATTGTGTTGATATTTTCCTATTGCTATTGTTTATGTTTTTTGTTAATGTTTATGTGTCGTGTGGTTTATTTTTTTCATATTTTCCTTTTTCTTCCTCTTCCTCCTTCGCTCACCTGTCTCTCTCCTCTCTTCTTTCCTTCTCCTCCACCTGCTTTACCTTGTGTTCTCCTTATGTTTATGTTTTCCTATTGGTGTACACGTGTTCCTTCATTGTTCACATGTTCTCCTATTGTGTTCTCTTGTTTATATGTTTTCCTATCAACGTTGCCAGATTGTCGTACTCAGTCTCCTATGTTTCCCGATTTCCGACCCCAAAACTGCCTCCTCGACCCCAATAACTGCCTTTATATATAGTTAT
This sequence comes from Eriocheir sinensis, assembly GCF_024679095.1. NCBI lineage: Eukaryota > Metazoa > Arthropoda > Malacostraca > Decapoda > Varunidae > Eriocheir > Eriocheir sinensis. Next base: position 73,809 of record NW_026110307.1, on the reverse strand, counting down.
CGTTAAAATGGTTAATTATTGGTGTTTTTTGGCAATAGCTATGGCTCAGAAACCAGTAAATACGAGGCTCTGAGTACGATAATCTGGCAACGGTGGTTCCTATAAATACATGTGTTCTATTGTTCATGTGGTGTCCTATAGATACGTGTGTTCTCTTCCCTATACGTTTTCCTATAAATACATGTGTTCTATTGTTCATGTGTTTTCCTGTAGATACGTGTGTTCTCTTCCCTATACGTTTTCCTATAAATACATGTGTTCTATTGTTCATGTGTTTTCCTGTAGATACGTGTGTTCTCTTCTCTATACGTTTTCCTATAAATACATGTGTTCTATTGTTCATGTGTTTTCCTGTAGATACGTGTGTTCTCTTCTCTATACGTTTTCCTATAAGTACACGTGTCCTTTTGCTTATGTGTCTTTTTATTGATACATGCGGGCTAGTGCTTATATTTTTTTCCGATAGACACACCTGATAGATGACCTGTGCTCCCCTTATCCTTGCAACCCTCCCATCCGAGCATCCAAACTCTACTATACATATCACATTCTTTCTTTTTTTTCGTAATATTCTCCATTCATTTCTCATTTATTTTTTACCTTTTATTGAGTCCTTTTTTTATGTTTTTAATTGATTACCGTTTTTTTATAGTTTTATTGTATCCTTTAGTTAGTTATATATTCGGCGCCGTATGACCCTGCAGTTGCGACGCCGATAACTAAACGCTCCAATAATCATCATCATTTCCCATAACTCCTCCTTCCGATACCCTATAATTACGGAAAGTGTAACAGTGTACTACCAGCGACATCTTTCCTTGCCTCCATTTTTTTTTCATATTTGATTTCATAAAGACAACTCAATTTACTCGTCATTTTCCAAGTTAAAAAAAAATGTAAAGAGCGTTCGCCATTCTTGTCACAATTAAAATGGCGGGCGTGAATTAATTAAGTGTCACCCGATTTGGCCGTGAAGGCAAACACGTGGTGGCCAAGTTTGTTCGAGAGGGAGGGAGGGAGGGGTAGGGATGGCGATAGGGAGGGACAGGACAGGGAAGTAGTGTGAGGTGCGATGGAGGCAAGGATGATGAGGGAAGTGTTGATGAGGGAGGAGGAAGGAAGGATAGGGTAAGGGAGGAACGGGAAAGGGTGAGGGGATGGTAAGGGAGGGAAGGGAGAGCGAGAGGATAGGCAAGAGAGTAAAAGGGAGAATAAACGGGAGCTGGTAAGGGAGGGAAGGGAGAGCAGGGAGAGAAAATCGCTGGTGAGAGAGGATAGGAAGGGAAGGCAAGGGGTTGGTGAGGGAGGA
>NW_026110307.1:45000-67500 GCF_024679095.1 Eriocheir sinensis | reverse complement strand
TGTGTGTGTGTGTGTGTGTGTGGATGACGATGAATGGTTGAGATTTACGTTTGATTGATATTCTTGCCTAGTGATTCGTTTTTTTTTTTTTTTTTTTTTTTTGTATACGTCATTGCAGTGTTCGTATTTATTTTCTTCCTTGGCAGTTATCATCATCCCGTTTTACTTTAACACTGTTTTTTTCTACATATTCGTACTCGTTATGTTTTCTGTTTTTGTGTGTGACCCTTGACTCTTTGATATTATACTAGTTTGATATTCTCACACCTTTTTTTTTTTTGTATACGTCATTGCAGTGTTCTAATTTATTATCTTCCTAATGAGGCTTCAGTTTACTTTACAAATACAATAGAAAACATCGAAAGACAGTCCACATATCGGTTAAATGAAATGTAAATAAAAGAAGTAATTATATAAAAAAAACGAAGAGGAGGAGGAAGGAAGGAAAGGTGGGGAAGCAAGATAGAAGAAGAGAGGGAAATTTTAAGATGTAAGAGAGGACTCGAGCGGAAGACAAGGCAGTGAAGAGGGGAATGAAGAGGGGAGGAGAGGCATGATGGACAGTCTTCCATCACGGCCTTAATTAAAAGTGTTCAGTGGCTTCGGTGACGAGAAGGAGGAGGAGGAGGAGGAGGAGGAGGAGAAATAGGAGAAAAAGAGAAGGGGAAGGTAGAAAAACGAAAAGGAAAAAAGGAAAAAAGAAAAAGAAAAAAGAAAATGAAGGGATAAACAAGAAGAAAAAGAAAAAAGAAAAGGAAAAGAGGAAGAAGAAGAAAAAAGAAGATGAAAAGGAGGAAAAAGACGTAGAAGGAGAAGGAGGAAGAGGAGGTCAAGGACGCAATATGTTGGGTCTCGCCAAAGCTCGTCTCTTCATAGCACACACACACACACACACACACACACACACACACACACACACACACACACACACACTCTCTCTCTCTCTCTCTCTCTCTCTCTCTCTCTCTCTCTCTCTCTCTCTCTCTCTCTCTCTCTCTCTCTCTCTCTCTCTCTCTCTCTCTCTCTCTCTCTCTCTCTCTCTCTCTCTCTCTCTCTCTCTCTCTCTCTCTCTCTCTCTCTCTCTCTCTCTCTCTCTTATCACACTCACACACACACACATACACACACACACACTTATCACAATTTTATCTTACCACAATGTAACCGCGATGAATGTGACGAGGAAGAGGAAGAAGGAGGAGGAGGAGGAGGAGGCACCTGATGATGATGATTTTGTAACACACACACACACACACACACACACACACACACACACACACACACATACACACACACACACATACACACACACACACAGTAATCAACCTTCCCCCTCATTCCTTTTATATGGAGTGGAAGAGGTCCTCCCTGTGCCAAGGCATCGCTCCCCCTCGTAACGGCGTGCTGACAGACGGCCTGGGGAAGGAACGAAGGAAGAGGAAGAGCAGGAGGAGGAGGAGAAGTAGGAGGAGGAGGAGGAGGAGGAGGAGGAGGAGGAGGAGGAGGAGGAAGGGAAATACACAGGGGAAATGCCGGAAAGAGAATGGGATGGGAAAATGAAAGAGGAAGGGAAGATTAAAAATAAAAGAATGGTTGGGAAGATAAAAAGAAGAAAATCAATGTGAGTGAAGGGTAGGACGGAGAGAAGGGAGGAAGAAGTGAAGAAGAGAAGGACGGAAAGGAAGGGAGGAAGAAGGGAAGAGAGTAAAGTAAATGGAAAAGGAAAAACGGGAAACAAGGAGGAGAAGGATGGAGAAGAATAGAAGGAAAAGAAGGAGAGAAAGGAGGAGGAGAACGCTAAGGAGAGTAGATGGAAAGCAATGAGAGGAAGGAAAAGAAGGAAAAGAAAATAAGGAGGTAAAGAAAGGAAAGGAGAGGATAGGAAAAGAAAGGAAGGGAAGGACGGAAGAGACGGAAAGGTAAAGGAAGAGAAAGGGAAAGACAGGGAAGGAGAGCGAGGGAGAATGAGTGGAGAGAAAAAGTTCCCTCCACCCTAAAATATGGGTCTAATTTCCTCTCTCCTTTTACCTCCTCTTCCTCCTCCTCGTCCTTCTCCTTGTTGTCCAGCTTCTCATTACCTCGCTCACCTGTTCTAATTAGCAGCCACATGTCAGGTGAGAGGAGATGGCAGGTACATGGTCATCATCATCATCATCATCATTATCATCATCATTATCATCATTGTAGGTCTTTCTGACACACACACACACACACACACACACACACACACACACACACACACACACACACACACACACACACACCTGCATTCATCCTTTTTAAGCTCTCATTACTCTCTCTTCCGTTCGTACCCTCACGCCATTCTCATTTAGCCCCCTCGTGCTTTATTTTTTCGCATATTTTGTTTCTGTGTCCTCTCTTCCCCTCGCTGCACCTCAGTCTACGCTGGGAAGGCTCGTGAAAGAGGCCAAAATCGTCCCCAGACTGTCTTTGTGTGTCGTTTCATGCACGTCATTAGATCTTTCCTCGATGCTGCCTCCGCCGCTAGAGTGATCTGTGTCCTCCCAAGGCACCCCGTCAGGGCCTGTAATGGCTGGCCACCCCGCCTGCTTGGCTGTTAACGCGGAAGACACTTTCCAAAGTTTCCCTTGAGGTTGTTAGTGTCGAAATACTTGCCTGCGTGGAACACAACACACCCCCACGCCACACACACACACACACACACACACACACACACACACACACACACACACACACACACACACACACACACACACACACACACACACACACACACACACACACACACACACACACACACACACACACACACACACACACCCCCACACCCACACCCACACACACACACACACACACACACACACACACACCCACACACACACACACACACACACAGACATATATATATATATATATATATATATATATATATATATATATATATATATATATATATGTATCTATATATATATAATATAAGTGATTAGCTCGGGGCTGGTTCCCGCGTCCCCACTCGAAGCCGCGCCGGAGGAGCCAAAAGTTTATTAATAAGCACCAAAAGTTGAGGCAGCGTGTCTTTCACTTAAGGACCTCTCCTGCCGCTCCTCGGCGCCTCCTTGGCCGCCACTCTGGGCCGGCCATGGAGCGTCAGGCGGCAGTGTCGGGCCTCGCCTCGTAATTACTGACATGGTATCCAGCGGCAGCGCGCTGATCTGTGCCTCGCTTAACACGTCTTTCCCTTCCCCAGGAGCGCCGGACTGAGCACATGTAGCGGGGGTCATGAGGACTCGGGGGACCTGCAGGACCGCAACAACAACAATAACAATAACTGCAAGAACAACAAGAACATCACCATGACCAGCGAGGACCTCCTGCAGCCCGGGCACGTGGTCAAGGAGCGATGGAAAGTGGTGAGTACCCCCGCCCCCCCTGGCATTACCTCTCCTCTAACTCCGCCCCTTCCTTTACCTCCACCTCCTTTCTCATATCCACCTACTCCCTCACCTCCACATCCTCCCTCATTTCTCCATCTAATTCCTCAACCTCACATCATCCTTTACCTCCACCTGCTCTCTCATATCAACCTCATTTCTCATCTCCACCTCCTTCCACACCTCCACCCCTTCCCTCATTTCTACCTCCTCCCTCACTTTCATATCTACCTTATTTTTCACCGCCACTTTTTCTCTTATCTCCACCTTCTCTCTCATCTCCATCTCCTCTCCCACCTCCACCTTCTCCCTCATCTCCACCTCCTCCCCTACCTCCACCTTTTACTTCACATCCACTCCTCATCCCTTCCACAGTTCTCCCTTCCTCACCTACCCGTCATTCCACGCAGACCCTTCTCATCTCTTTCTTTTTTTTCACTTCTACATTCATCTCCCAACTTCAAGTCATTCTTCATTTCCTCCTTCACCTCTACTGACTCCCCCCTCCCTTCCAGGTCCTGATTCCTCTCCCCCTCACATTGGCATTCTCATGTCATTCCACTTTCCTTCCACATTCCCTCCGTCACTGCTTTTGCTCCTAGGTCTCTCCTCCTCCTCTTCTCATCTCCTCGTTCTTTCTCAATCCTTTCCCCTTCACTCTTTCACTATCACTCCTCCTTCCCTCCCTCGCCTTTGCTCTACCTCACCTTTGTCTCTCCTCCTCCTCTTCCTCCTCCTCCTTACCTCCACGTTCCCTCCCTCCCTCCCCTCAACAGCCTTCCTCCGTCACCCTCTCATTAATTTTTCACTTAACTTTCTCGATCTCATTACCGACATTATCAGTTTTTTTCCATATAAAGTTTTGACACCGATCGTGGTTGCGTAATTTACTTTCCTGAACGTGTAATGTAGATAAAAAGGAAACTCTAAACTTTTGGGCGTGGATGGGAAGGTCAGGAAGGTGTGTATAAATAAGGTTGTTGTCGTGTTTACGTCCTGCTGGCACTCAAGAAAGAAATAACAGATGCATAAATAGATCCCGCGGCGCTTTGTTACAGGCCCGTTGGTTACTTCTGGGAACCGGTTTGTTTTGAGATGATATTGCACTTTTTTTTTTATTTTATTCTCGAGCTAAGTTTTGATGGTTGCCAGAATACCGTGTGCGCCGTTCACCTCTTCTCGTGCGTCTTGTTTCGTCTTTCGTGTTGCAGAGAGGACCGAGTATCAAGACACCTCTCCATAACAAACTGACCTCTCTCTCTCGTTTGGCCACTCTACTTTCAAATATAGGAGCAGTGCAGTGTTTTTAATTGATTTACTTTCGCCCTTGAACTGATTAGTGTAAAAAAATCTATATCCGTTTAATTTCATGTCTGTGTCTGACTTTCTGAATTTCTCTCTTTATACATTTTTTATGAAGTTATTTATTCATCTGGACACCTCTCCTCCCGAAATTGACCTCTCTGTCGGCCACCTCTTTGGATTCTTTTTAGGAGCAGCGAGTAGCGGACTTTTTTTATTATTATTGTTGTTTCCTTTTTTGTGCCCTTGAGCTGTCTCCTTTGTTGTAAAAAAAAATTACACATGTATAATTGTATATTATTCACACAAGTATGTAGTTATTTGTTTATTCTTTCTTGATACACCTCCCGGAACATATTTATTTTTCAATAAAAAAACGCTCTTTAGCTATTAAGGAAAAATTTATTGTTGATAATCAGACTGAAACTTGAGAGCCTAATTACCCTGCACTCCCTTACCTTTACCTGGCTCTCATCCTCTCCAGTCACCCCTCTTACCCTCCCTTCCCCTTCTCCCTCTCCAGTCACCCCTCCTCTCCTCCCTTCTCCTTCCCCCTTCTCCAATCAATCCTCCTTCCCTTCTTTTCTCCTTCCCGTCTCACTCCTTCCCGCCCTTCTCCCTCCCCACTTTACTCCTCCTCCTTTCCCTTCTCCCTCCCCAGTTACCCCTCTTTCCCTCTCTTCCCCCTCCCGAGCTACCCTTCCTTCCCTTCCTTTCACCCTCTCCAGTCACTCCTCCTTCCCTTCCTTTCTCCTTCCGTCACTCCTCCTTCCTTCCCTTCCCCTTCCCCTTCTCTAGCCAGTCTTGCCTTTCCTTCCTTTCCCCTTCCTGCCACCTCCCTCTTTCCTTCCCTTTCCCCTCCTCAGCCACCCCTCTTTCTCTCCTTTTACCCTCCCTTGTCACCCCTCCTTCCTTCCCATCCTCTTCTCCTTCTCCAGTCAATCCTCCTTCCCTTGTTCTCCCCTTCCCGCCATCTCCCTCTTCCCTTCCCTTCCCCTCCCTGCTCCACCCCTCCAAGTCACCCTCCACCCCTTTCCCCCCTCCCGCCACCTCTTTCACTTTTTGTCCTCACCTCATTGATCGCTCCATTACATCCCATCCCTCGCTTCCTAATCTCATCTCCCTCACTCCTCTTCCTCCACCTCATGTACTCTCTATCCTCGCATCTCTCCTCCATCCATCACCTTTTTTAACCTCCGTCCCTCATTCTCACGTCATTCTTCCATTCATCACCTCCTTTAACCTCATTCTTTGGTCTCATCTCATCCGTGTTTCTTCGCTTGCTTCATCTTCACTTTCCCTCACCCTCCCTTCCATACCCCCTTCACGTCTTCCTCCTTCTCTTTTTGTGCCGCCTCCTCTTCCTGCTCCTCGCCCGTCCCTGGCTGGCCTAGTTGAACCAATCGTGTCTGATCAAAGTGAGTTCCGCGTCGAGGAAATAAAAATTGCAAGATACTTTAAATCGAATCCGCGAGTTTTGTGAGGTATTCGGGAGCTGGGTCACGGCCGCGCGGTATCTCTCGCGGGAAGAAATTATTATAATGATAATAATAATAATAATAATAATAATAATAATAATAATAATAATAATAATAATAATAATAATAACATTAATAATATCCAATAATCAATGTGTAGGTAACGTGACCCCTCCACTGTGTATATTTATTTGTGTGTGTGTGTGTGTGTGTGTGTGTGTGTGTGTGTGTGTGTGTGTGTGTGTGTGTGTGTGTGTGTGTGTGTGTGTGTCAAAAATAAACCCAGCACAACGAGAGGAGGGTGGGTCAGAAAAGAGGAGGAGGGGGAGAGAGGAAAGGAAGGTTGATTAGGGGGGGATAAAGTGGATGAAGGGGGAAGGAAAGTTGGTGAGAGGGTAGACCTCAGGGGAGCGGTAGAGGAGGGAGGAAAGAGGGGAGTGATAGACAGAGGGTCAGCGGGAACACACTCACCCGCCACAGCCTTCAGCCTCTCGTTACGGATGGAATTTCCGGTGCAGGGAAGGATAGGAAAAAACATGATACAAACAAGATGGATAGATGGGTGTCGTCAGTTGCCCTTAAAGGATAAATAGAAAAAAAAATAATTGGGGTGGTTATGAGAGAGAGAGAGAGAGAGAGAGAGAGAGAGAGAGAGAATATAGGGTGCGGTGACAGCTTGCATAAAAAGAGAACCGTCTTTAGAACAACATTGTCAGCGAGAGAGAAGAAAAAAAGAAGTGAAGGCGGAGGAGGTGGAGAAGGAGGGTTGGATCAAAAGAAGAAAGGCTGAGTGACATATGGTGAAGTTTTCAAGCGGGATTTGTAGCTCTTTCCTTTGTTTATAATCATCAGAACTTTTTTTGAGTGACGTTGTGGTTGTTATTATAAGACTCTCTCGCTTCTCACATCACCTATTTCTAAAGGTCAAAGAGGGGGTCAGTTGGGTTCTAATGAGTGTTTCTTTAGGTTCACGGTACAGAAGAAGGGTCAGGCTACCACTATGGTCATAAAACTACTCCTGGAAATTGCCACAACTCCTACAAAAGCCTTGTCAAATATGTGTTCTTGGGCGGGGAAATGTCTTACAATACGACCCACAGTGTGTGTCCGTGGTGAGAGGAGACAGACAGACCGACAGACAGATAAACAGACAGACATAAACAGAGACAGAATAAAGTAGTGGGAGATAGAGTATACCGCAGTGCGTAGAAATCAAAACAGCTCACTTCTAAATACTAAGAATAATATAATGAAAAGCAGAAAACGAAAAGAAAGACAGTGAAATCTGGACTGACGAATCCGTAGAGTTTGATCCCATCTAAAGCGATCCGAAAAGCTGTTTGGCTCTGATTGTGTCTGTCGGTATGTCTGTCTGTCTCTTTCTTTATCTATCTATCTGTCTGTCTATCTATCTATCTATCTATCTATCTATCTATCTATCTATCTATTTATCTATCTATTTATCTTTATCTATCACCATCCATCATTTCTCTCCCGCCGTCCTTCCTCCCTCGATTCAGCCAGCTAAGCCAAAAAGGAAAAAAGGGGACCAGAGGATGAGGGAGGAGGAGGAGGGGGAGGATCGGGGACTTCCTTGTGGACTTGGCGAGGCGAGGCGCGGGGGAGACAACTTGGTGATCGATGGGGTGTGTTGACGACCAGCCTTGTGAAGAGTCAGCTGGCCCGTCACTCTAAAGACCCGTATTATCGTAGTTTTTGTGTGATTCCCCTCCGCGCGCCTCTCCCTCTTGTGTCTTTATCAATGTTTTATAGAGAGGTTGTCTGATAAAGATGGGTGAGGAGAGAGAGAGAGAGAGAGAGAGAGAGAGAGAGAGAGAGAGAGAGAGAGAGAGAGAGAGAGAGAGAGAGAGAGAGAGGTAGAGAGAGGCTATGACTTAAATAATTAAACAAAAACAAAAAAAAATAAACTAGTAGACAGAAAAAGACAGACGGACAAAGGTAAGCAAACAAGTACAATTATAACTGAGTGACTTTTATAATTTTTGCTGTTGTTGCATCCTTTTTCATTCTCTCCGACAAACACTATAACCCAGTATGGAATTTTTTCACACTGGACAGAAAATGATAGTATCTCTCTCTCTCTCTCTCTCTCTCTCTCTCTCTCTCTCTCTCTCTCTCTCTCTCTCTCTCTCTCTCTCTCTCTCTCTCTCTCTCTGTCTATCTATCTATCTATCTGTCTATTAATCTATCTCTGCCTGCCTGTCTTTCTTTAAAACTCTGGAGTCGAGGCGATATGAGGATTTTTGTGTCAAAATCATTTCCCGTCGAAGACATTAAAGTTTCCCCTTCGTAATGGGATCTCGCAGTGTGTCGGCTCGCTTGACTTTGAGGACGACTTCTTCTCAAGTTGGTACGGGAGTGACTGACTCTCTCCGGATGCTTGGCAGGCACGATTTCCCTCTCAGCGGTGGTGGGGCGTATTGGGGGGGGGGCCTCAGTATTATTATTATTATTTCATTGTTGTTGTTGTTATTGTTATTGTTGTTGTTGTTTTTGTTGTTGTTGGTATTATTATTATTGTTCGCATTCGTGTCTTTCTTTACTTCTTTTTCTTCTTCTTCTTCTTCTTCTTTTTCTTCTCCTTTTTCTCCTTTTTTTTCTTTCTTTTATCTTCTTCTCCTCTTCTGCTCTTATCATGATGGATCACGGGGTGTCGTCGTATGATCAAGAATAATTATTGTCGTTGCCTTGCTCTTCATCAAGCCGGTAAATCTGATGTTCAGCCTCATTTACTGTCTGTCGCTTTAAGGTTCCTCAGTCAGAAAGTATCATGGAAAGCATCTGCGGTTCCTTCTCTTCGTTGGCACAGACGGTTCTTATCGGAAATGTCATGGCTTCTGTACTTTTTTACCTAAACGTTTGAATATATCCGTGTATAATGTGGATAGACCCGCGCTTCCTTGAGAGGACTAGGCCCACGCTGTTTGATTTGTGTTTGATGAGGCGACGGGGCAAGGCAAACAGCGCAAACGCTGTATTCTGATTCAGTGCTCACAAGCCTAAAGCTGATCACGTGATCTTACATTTTCCCCAAGCCACCTGATTGAACTGCCACTTTGAATAGAACATATTCAGGAATTTTTTAGAAATAAAAATAAATGTTTAAAATGAGTTGCTGAAAATATATCAGATTATCATTTTTATAAAATTTTAACGAGATGTATTGTAGTGGTGTGGTATGATATTATAAAAGTAGCTACGCCTTATGCGGCGAGAATATTGCTGTTACAACAGTGACACAAAGCTTAGGCCTAACGGTTAGGCTTACTCGTGGGTGAGGCCAAGACGTTAAGAAAAGAAGGCTGTGAGCTCCAAGTTTATCATCCTCAGAGGCCGCACAGTAGGTTTCTTGAGGCCCAAAACAAGATAGTGGAAGAGTACGTAGGATGAGTCAGATGGTAGTCTGATGGTGAGAAAAAAATGTATTTATATACTTTGTAAATAACTTTTTATTTTCAATAGAAATTGAAATATTCAACTAAATCTTTTTTTTTTTTCATTTGAATATAATATATTCTGAAACAGAAATCAGAGAAAAGAGAGAGAGGTGGAGTGTGGCAAGAGCTACCAGTAACGCACCGCCCACGGCAGTCACTATTGATAAACTGTTAACGAAGAAAGACACAATTCCGGCTGAGAGCTCAAAATATGCAAACAGAACAAAATATCTGGAAAAATAATCGAATATACTGCACAATCCACTCTAACGATATCGCACCGAGGGAAATCATTGCATAGTGCAGACGAAGACAATGCAGCAGCCACTCGTTAGGCAGACCCGCGACCGGCCGGCACACGCGCGACGCCTCTGCTCGGCGCTGCCTTGTTAGCTAAGAATAAACGAGTGTGGGCTTGTTGCGACGCCGAGTGCCTGGTTCTCATGGTAACATCCTCTTACTGGAGCTGTTATTCCTTTTTTATAGTCTCTCTCTCTCTCTCTCTCTCTCTCTCTCTCTCTCTCTCTCTCTCTCTCTCTCTCTCTCTCTCTCTCTCTCTCTCTCTCTCTCCCCACCCCCCACACCCGTCTCTTCCCTCCCTTCCCCCGTACCCCTAACCTTCCCCCTTCTACACGATGAATTCCGTATGTGTAAAGTTTTCACTACCGTCTCGCTACTCCCGCGGGGCGTCACCTTACTAATTGAATAACGGCGTATTGCCCTTATTCGTAACTTATATTTTATTTCTTTATAAATATTCCAAAGTTGTAAAGAGTCGTAACTCATTTTACTTCCTTATCTGATGTTTTTTTTCCGTCATGTACTATTCTTTTAACTTATTTCAAAGTACTACTATAACTTTATGAATGAGTGGTATTATAGTAGAGAAGCATATTAGCCTATTGTTCACAGTTTTAATCAGTGCCCTTACGTTAATACCCCCTCACGGCTTTAATCTATCGTTCATGTTTATTATTATTATTATCACCATCATCATTATCATTGTTGCTTTTGTTGTTGGAATTATCATCAAACACAGTGCAATAGTAACACCCGGACAAACACAAATGCGGTAAGCCACACTATAATTGCCTTTTTTTTATGTACCAATCCCCATGTGAGCGTTTGGGCCGCCATAATGCTGTACTTCACGAGTGAGGGATTGACTGACCAACATAATTATGGCTCAGGCAGCAGGGACGGCATTATGTTATGTTAATCTATTGGGGTTCATTAATTTTGTAATAAGTCTCGCGTTACGCCCAACACGTATGTACAGATAGATCCACTTGACTGACGGATGCTGTGATTATTTAAAGGAAAGCGTGAGTGGGCAGTTTTGAAGGACACATTGAAGTTACGCAATTAATTTTCTTTTAGGCAGCTTAGAGTCCTTAATTAGTGCATAGTTTATTTGAATCGATGAGTAAGGGTGGGAATGTGTGTCTTATGTGTGAAGTTAATAAGTTGTTAATTCCAGCTAAATAGATAGGTAGATAGATAGATAAATAGACAGATATAGGTTGATAAATAAATTCATTGATTGGTTGATAGATTGATAGATAGATAGATAGACAGATAGAAAGATAGATAGATAGATAGTTAGATAGATAGATAGAAAGATAGACAGTTGGATGGATAGATAGATAGATAGATGAATAGATAGGTAAGTAGCTAGACAGAATAGATAGATAGATAAGTAACTAGATAGATTGGCTAATAGATAGATAGAAGGATAGATAGACAGATAGATAGATAAGTGTTGCCTTATACTCTACACTAAAACAGCTCAGAAACTTCCCCAGTGTTCGTATTTTTTTTTTCGTACAGCCAGTGTGTGTGTGTGTGTGTGTGTGTGTGTGTGTGTGTGTGTGTGTGTGTGTGTGTGTGTGTTTCAAACTGTTTTATTATATTTCTCTTCAGGTGAGGTCAGGTATGAAAAAAAAGTTTAATATATATACCCCTTACTGACGTCCAATAAATAGAATCACATATCACTATCAAATAACAAATATCTGAACACTCACATGTTTTTCGCTGGGCCAATAATAATCAATCATCAAACAATATATTTTTTTTACGTGAATCAATCAAAGTACATTCCATTAACAATATATATTTTCTTTTATTTTACTTATTGATTATACCCCAAACGGTTATTTTTTTCATTCGACCAGTGTGGATATCTCCTTTTTTTCTAAGTTATCATCATCATCGTCATCATCTTCTTTTACTTTAGCCATTACGGAACAAAGGCCTTTCGCTACTTCCCCCTTCTCTGTCAGTCATTTCTTCTTTTTTTTCTTCTTCTTCTTCTTTTACTTTTTCTTTTTCTTCTTCTTCTTTTACTTTTTCTTTTTCTTCTTCTTCTTCTTCTTCTTCTTCTTCTTCTTCTTCTTCTTCTTCTTCTTCTTCATCCTTTTTCTTTTTCTTCTTCTTCATTCTTCGTTTTTTAATCCTCCTCCTCCTCCTCCTCCTCCTCCTCCTCCTCCTCCTTCGTCGCCGCCGCCGCCGCCGCCGCAAACCAGACGGAATAACGTGAAGGTACAGCCGAGTCACTGACCTCTTCACTGCACCTCAACTCCTCCCCCCGATCAGTATGCGAGGAGGAGGAGGAGAAGGAGAAGGAGGAGGGGGGGAGCAGCGTGCGAGGAGGAGGAGGAGGAGGAGGGGGGAGCAGCGTGCGAGGAGGGGAAGGGAGGGGAGGAGAGTACAAGAGAGGGGGAAGGGAGGGGGGAGACGGTAAGGTTCAAGTAAATAGTGAAGTTTGCCCTTTTTTTGGAGTAAGAAAAAAGAAATGGACAGTATATTTAAGTTTGAAGATAAATGGTCTTGCATGTCACTTGTTTGTATGCATGCGTGTGTGTGTGTGTGTGTGTGTGTGTGTGTGTGTGTGTGTGTGTGTGTGTAGCTACGTGTTGAAAATTTATGGACCTGCTTGTTTTTGTTTTTTCGTGTGTTTGTGTGTGTGCGTGTGTGTGAATGTGTTTGTTCTACGATAGGGAAGGCGAATATAAGTAGCCTCTCCCCTTTTCTCCCTTTCCCCTTCCTCCTATTTCCCCATCCCCTCTCTTCCTCTTCCCTCCCTCCCGTCCTTCCCCAGTCTCCCCCCTTTCCCACCTCTCCCCCTTCACCTTCCTGCTTCCTCCCCTCCTGCTCCCCCTTCTCCCCCTTCTCACCTCTCCCCTGATGCGTGCCATTTACTACCTTTCAATGTGGGAGTTGGGGGGTGATGGGGGGAGGTGGGGTGATTGACCTCGTTCAGACCCACAGGAAGGGGAGAAACGACGGACTGAGCCAAGAGAGAGAGAGAGAGAGAGAGAGAGAGAGAGAGAGAGAGAGAGAGAGAGAGAGAGAGAGAGAGAGAGAGAGAGAGAGACGAAGTTGAAATGAGACGCCCCGGCCTTGTGGAAGTTATGAAGTTTAGCCGTGTGTATCGTAACTGAGGAGGAGGAGGAGGGAAGAAGAAGAAGAAGAAGAAGAAGAAGAAGAAGAAGAAGAAGAAGAAAGAAGAAAAAAAGAAATACGAAAAAGATTGACAGTAGAAACGAAAATAACTTAAGGATGAGAATATGTAAGGTGAAAATGATCGAAATGATGATGATGATGATGATAATAATGACTGTGATATTAGTGCTTACCTAACAGAAAAGACAACAAGAAAACTATTAATCACGGAAGAAGAGAAACTCACACAAAAATAGACAAACAACAACAACCCTGACTGTACGCACAACCAAATCGAGGCGGAAAAAGAAAACGAAGAACACGAACGAGAACAAAAACTGAACGGGCGTAGAGGCGGCGGGTGGAAGGGTTGAACAGAGGCAATTAAGCGACGATCAAACAAAGACTGGCTTACGGAGACCCGGAGTGTTTGAGGGACGATCTCGTGGGAAGGAGCTTGAGGGAGAGAGAAGAGAGAGGAAAGGAGCGGAGAAAGAAGGGAAGGAAAGGATTACAGGCAGAGAGACATGGACGTACCAAAAACGATAAAAAGAGGGAGAGCAGGAAAGGAAAGCAAACAGCGACGAAAATAGTGGAGGAAGAGGAAGGGTCCATAAGAGAAGAGACATGGAAAATAATATATCGATGAACAGTTGAAGAAGGAAGGAGAAAAAAATAGATAAATAGACAATTATAGTAAAGATGGAGGAGGAAGAATAGGGTACGTTCGTGGGGCTGTAAGGTATTGACATGGAACAGAGAGGGAGGGTTAGGAGGAGGAGGAGGAAGAAGAGCAAGATAGAGGAAGGAGAGGAAGGGTACGCCGAAGGGAATGAAAGGAAAAGATGCATGAATAATGGAATAGGATTGTGAAAGAGAGGGATGGAGAGAAAGAAGAAGGAGGGAGGGAGGGTGGAGGAGAGGATAAGAAGACAAGAAGCAAAGGAGATAAAGGAAGGAGAGGAAGGTTCGCTAGTGGGGATTTAAGGAGAAGACACATGAAGAAAGGAAGAAGATTGTGAAAGGGAGGGAAGAAGGGAGGAGGGAGAATGAAGGGCGGAGGAGTAAAGGGAAGAGAAGAAGTAAAGAAGAAAACGGAAAAAGAGGAAGGGTACGCTATAGGGGATTTAAGGAAAAAATGCATAAAGAAAGGAGTACGGTTATAAAAGGGAAGGAAGAAGGGAAGAAGGAGGAAGGAAGAAAGAGAGGAGGAGAATAAAAGGAAGAAAGGAAATAAAGTTAAAAAAAAGAGGAAGGGTACGCTACAGGGGATTTAAGGAAAAAAAGCATACAGAAAGGAGTAGGGTTATAAAAGGGAAGGAAGAAGGGAAGAAGGAGGAAGAAAGAAAGAGAGGAGGGGAATAAAAGGAAAAGGAGAAATAGATAAAAGATAGGAAGGGTACGCTATAGAGGATTTAAGGAAAAGAGGCATAAAGAAAGGAGTAGGGTTATAAAAGGGAGGGAAGAAGGGAAGAAGGAGGAAGAAAGAAAGAGAGGAGGGGAATAAAAGGAAAAGGAGAAATAGATAAAAGATAGGAAGGGTACCCTATAGAGGATTTAAGGAAAAGAGGCATAAAGAAAGGAGTAGGGTTATAAAAGGGAGGGAGAGAGGAAAGGAGAGAGGAAGGGAGGGAGGGAGGAAGGAGAGCTCAGGTGGTGAAAGCAGGTCTTGAACTTTATCGCCGGGGATTATTTTCATGAAAGCGGCAAAGAAGTATCTGGTATTTTTCTTCCTCTTCCTCTCTGACGTATGTAGTTTTCCTTTCAATGCCCCTCCTACGCCCTTCTTTTTTTCTTCTTTTCCACTCTTATCCCGGGCGTCGTTTTTGCACTGTCTTTCAAAACCTTCTATATCTCCTCACCATTTCTCTTGGACTCACCTGTCTCACCCCTTTTCTCTCACATATTCACCTGTTTTGTATTCATATTGGCATCAGGTGTTCGGTCTTTACACAACTTGCGCAGATGCCCTCTTTTAAAATTTCCTTTTCGTCTCAGGTTAGATTTTAAAAGGTAGTCCCTAAGGTAGTTTATATAATGGGGCTGTAATATTCTTTTTTCACACAACTTACTCCGGTACCTCTTTTTTTTTCATTCCCGTCTCGTTTCAGGTAAATTTTTAAACGGTATTCCCTAAGGTTGTTTATGGCGCTGCAATGATTTTCTTTATACCTGTTGACGACCCCGACAAATTGCCGGCCGTGTATGTGATGTCCCCTATTGAGCGTCACAAAGGCCCACTAGATAGGTGTTTGTATTCCCTTTGTTCCACGCGGCTTAGGATCGGAGCCATTGTTACGCCATTGTTGGGAGGAGGAAGGGCGTAACGGGAGACAGATGAGGAGGAGGAGGCCTTATTGGAGGTGCATATTGTGTTCTCCGTGACTGATTGGCTTGTCGAAACCAATATATCAGTCGAGGCTTTTTTCCTTACTAATTATGATTCAAATCCTCCTCAGGACCTCGTGAAATTATCCTAAAGACCTGAATCCCACCTCATCTCCCCACATGAGCTTGCCGACAAAGCCTCCGCTCACTTATCTTCTTATGCTCATTCTAATAATCTCCAAGACCTCTTTAACTCCTCTCACATCGTCTAAAGGCCCAACCTCCACTTCATCTCCCCTCATCAACCTGCCGACAGACCCCGACAGACCCTCCACCATCCACTTTCCCTCTTTCTTATCTCCCAGACTCATTTCAACCTCAGCCCCTCCTCCCCCCTCTCCCTTCCTCTAATCTTACCTTCTCTCGCAGGTATACTCCTTTCACGCAGGACTTTACCTTGAGAGCCCACTTTATACACTCGCTCACCGCCCCGCCCCACCCACTCCGCCTCGCAGATTCGCTCCCTTCGCCCCGCTTTTTATCCTATACTTATTTTCATCCTATCTTTTGCCTTCACCGCCATCCCTCACCACCAGCACCGGCCGCCCACCCGCTCTCACAGCCGAGGCCGAGTCCATCTTCATATATAATGCTATTGGCAGTGCGAGGCCACGCACACACACGCACACACACACACACACACACACACACACACACACACACACACACACACACACACACACCTCTACCTCCCAACACACACGCACGCACACGGCCTCGCCTCCGCTGTGGCTCCCTATTCAAGGTTTTAACAAGAATACAAATGAAGGTCATGTGCACAAGCTTCGTTAGTTATCGTCTCGTCGCCTCGTGCCGCCCCGCCGCCGCTGCCCTTGGCCGAGGCGCGGGGCCCTGCCGCACACCGGGGGAAATTTGAATGTAAATGATGATAATACTTGAGACTGAAGACTAACTCTGGGAACTGGGACTGAGGCGTGGGTTTTCTTCTTTCCGAGGGAGGGGGGCGTGGAGGGCTAGGGTGAGCATGGTGTGTTATTCATCAAGGCTCAGCGGAGGTTTAGGCTTCTCCTCCACGCATTAGTGTTCCTCCTCCACGCCCGTCCTTCCCTGGGGTGCGAGGTTAAATAAAGAGGGGTTTAGGCCATCGATTTCACGTGAGGAGCGGCCCGCTAAAGTTGTGGTACACAGAATGTCTAATTTTATGATACTGCTTCTCGTGATGAACCAAACCAGAGGAGAGCGAGCACCGCCACGAGCACAGCCGTCGGGCAACATTTACTTTGATCTCGCTATGAGCCTCATTCTGACCACCGGAAATGTATTGTTTTTTCCATTGACTTCCTGGCACCTTTACTGTACAGCTTGCATGGAACCAAACCAGAACTAGAATCAATAAGGTTAATAAGAAAATTTATAAACAATAAAACAAAAGGTAGAGAGGCATATGTTGTAAAAATTGTTGTCAGAGAGCTTTGTTCCTGGCCCTTGGCATGAGAATATGGAAGGAGCTATAATTAGAGCCACCAGCAGCGGCGGCAGCTCCTAGGCGCTGATGGACTCGTGACCAAAGCTGTCTGCCGTGCTGATCCCCCGGTGATTATTTCAAACACTAAAGAGTCACGAACCTTGAAGAAAATTCGGCTTGTTTTTACCAAACAAAATCAAGGACGTGAATCAGCCTGCCAAAACTGTGGTAAAGTATTTATATTTAGCTGCAGACCATCAGAACGAAAACTAAATGTGTTCAACTATTTATTGAAGCCGATGGAGTTGCGTCTCACTGCAGACAAGACACCAAGAGCTCTGTGAAACATATCCTCTTTTTGTTCGTTCCTTTCAGGCCTAGAATTAGTCACGCTGCCGCCCTCGTCCCTCCTCCATGCCACGCTAAAAAACAACAGAAAATCCATAGTGTGGAGCCGTGGAGGGAAGGAGGGACTGGTGAAGGGGAGGGGGGGGGGAGAAAGGTATGGTGTGGAGGCAAGGAGGGAAGGGAAGTGGTTGGAGTGGCGGCTGGGGAGTGGAAGGGAGCTGGGGTGGAAAAGATGTGGAAGAGGTGTGGTAGTGAAGGGAGTAGATGTGGGAAAGGGGAGACGGAATGAAGGGAAATGATGGAAAGGGAGGGGAAATGGCTGTGGCAGAGGCGGTGGGTAAGGGGAAAGTGAACTGGGGAGGGTGAGAAGGGAGTGTGTGGAGGTGTGGTTGTGATTGGGAGGGGGGAGGCAGACTGGGTGTGTAGGGTGGTGATAGCTGGTGTGTGTGGGAGGGTGATAGCTGTCGTGAGTATGAGTATGGGGAAAGGGGTGCAAGGGAAGGGGAGACAGAGTGGAGGGTGTGGTGGTGGGAGTGAATCAGGCTTGGGGGGGGGGGGGTCAGGGGTGAATAGGGAGGGCTCCGCTGGGCCTCTCGCTCCCCAAGTGTAATGAGATTCACACACCTGGCCTAATATAGGGTCACGAATACGCTGGTTCCTCCCCTCTCTCAACCCATCCATTCCTCCCCTCTCTATCCCCCCACCTACTTACCCCTCTGTCATTATGGTCCCTCCCCTCTCTATGCCCCCCAGTATGGTATCTCCCCTCTCTATAGCCCCACCCCCTTACCCCTCTGTCATTATGGTCCCTCCCCTCTCTACCCCCCCCCCCACTCCACCCCAGCTTCTTAGTATGGTCACTCTCCTCTCTACCTCTTCCCCCCCTCTCAGTATGGTCCCTCCCCTCTCTATAGCCCCACCCCCTTACCCCTCAGTCATTATGGTCCCTCCCCTCTCTATCCCCCCACTCCACCCCAGCTTCTTAGAATGTATGGTTCCTCTCCTCTCTACCCCTCCCCCCCCTCTCAGTATGGCCCCCCCCTCTCTACTCCCCCACCTCCGCCTTTCACTATGGTTGCTTCCCCTTCGACTTCCTTTGTATCATCTGTCACCATATCTCTAATTATCCTCGATCAGTTCTTTTTTTTATTTATTTGTGTTCACCCTCATCGTCCTCTCAATGGTTACTTCAGGAGCTTTAATTATCATTTTTCCTCTATTTAAATCGCGTCCTTCTCCTATGTCAGTCTTCCTTTCTTTTTTCCTTTTTTTATTTTGCTCTGTTCACTCTTTTTCTCATCTCAATTGCTACTTCGAGAACTTTATTTACTTTTTTTTTCTCTTTAACATCATGTCCCTCTCCTATGTCAGTCTTCCTTTCTTTTATCCTCTCCTTTTTTTTTTTTTTTGCTCTGTTCACTCTTTTCCTCATCTCAATTGCTACTTCGAGAACTTTATTTACTTTTTTTCTCTTTAACATCACGTCCCCCTCCTTTGTCAGTCTTCCTTTTTTTTGTGTGGTTCTGTTCGTCCTCATCGCCTCTGCAGTGCCTATACTACTCTCACGATATCCTCCTTATTACTCTCTTCTAATATTTTCTTTTTATATTCCTTCCTTCACATTTATTTTCCTTTCCTTTCCTTTCCTTTCTTTCCTTCCTTCCTTCCTTCTCCCTCTCTTTATTCCTCTCTCTCTCTTTCGCTCCCTTCCTTCTCCTTTTCCTTCTCCTTAAGCTTCTCTATCACTCCAAGTCCAGCCAGTATCCTCTTTTCTTCCTCTCGTGTGACTTATCCTCATTCAATTTACTTTTCTTTCTGGATGTTGATTTTCTGTACTTCCCAGATCTGTTTTCTATCAGCTCATATTCAGCTTTATCCATTCAGGTTTATCTGCTCCCCTTACTCTCTCGGGTCACTCTTATCCTCCTCCATAATGATTCGTTTCATGAGGATGGTTTTACTTTAGATTCCCAGACCGCTTTCCTATCACCCCAAAGTCACCCGTATTCTATCTCTGTACGCCATCCCTCCCTCCTTCTCCTGTCACTCCTTCTCGTCCGTATTAACTCTTATTCTTCTCCATATCGATTTGTTTTATCTTGATGTTCTTACTATAGATTCTCAGACCGCTTTCCTATCACCCCAAAGTCACCCATATTCTATCTCTGTACGCCATCCCTCCCTCCTTCTCCTGTCACTCCTTCTCGTCCGTATTAACTCTTATTCTTTTCCACATCTATTTGTTTTATCTTGATGTTCTTAGTATAGATTCTCAGACCGCTTTCCTATCACCCCAAAGTCACCCGTATTCTATCTCTGTACGCCATCCCTCCCTCCTTCTCCTGTCACTCCTTCTCGTCCGTATTAACTCATTCTTTTCCAGATCAATTTGTTTTATCTTGATGTTCTTACTATAGATTCTCAGACCGCTTTCCTATCACCCCAAATTCACCCGTATTCTAACTTCTTTTTTTTTACATCAAAGGACACAGCTCAAGGGCAACAAAAAGAGTACGAAATGAAGACCGCTACCAAAAAAAGACCGCCACAAAAAAGGCCGCTGAAAAAAAAAAAGCCCTTGCAAACCATCTCTCCCTCCCTCCCGTGTCACTCATCTTTCAAGTCCGTTCAGTTCAGTTCATTTCAGTACAGTTGATGGAGCGAAGTATAGTCTCTGTAACGGTACTTCTGTCACTACTATTTTCACTGTGGGTTCTGCTCCTGTATTTTGGTTTCTCTTTTTTTTTCTTCAGATTTCATACCGCTGTTTTTTTTTTTATCTCAATGTTTTCTTTACTGGATGAACACTTTCCTATGATATTCTTTTGCAGTTTTTTTTTATCTCTGTTTTCTTTACTGGATGAACACTTTCCTATGATATTCTTTTGCAGTTTTTTTTTATCTCAATGTTTTCTTTACTGGATGAACACTTTCCTATGATATTCTTTTGCAGTTTTTTTTTATCTCTGTTTTCTTTACTGGATGAACACTTTCCTATGATATTCTTTTGGACTTTTCTCATATGGCTTCTGTAGTTCTATCCATTTTTTTTCTTTCTGTATTCACCCTTGTCTCCCTTTATGGTTTCCTTTCACCGTAGACTTTGGTAGCTTTCCTTGTTTACCTTTCCCCTTCGGCCCCATCGCATATTTACCTCCCTTCTCTTATTTACCTTTCCTAATGATCGCCTCCCTTCCTCATCCATCAGCCAACCCTTTTCTGTTCCCCCTGTCACCATCCATCTCCCCTTTTCCCTATTTTTTTCTCCCTATCATTATTTCTTCCCCATATTTTCACCCTCGAGTTTCCCTTCGTTCCCCTTTCTTTGTCATCATCCATCTACCTTTTCCCTAATCTTTTTCTCCCTCTCATTATTTCTTCCCCATATTTTCACCCTCGAGTTTCCCTTCGTTCCCCTTTCTTTGTCATCATCCATCTACCTTTTCCCTAATCTTTTTCTCCCTCTCATTATTTTTTCCCCATATTTTCACCCTCGAGTTTCCCTTCATTTACCTTTTTCATCGTTTCTCGACATTTTTTTTTTTAGCTTTGCACATTCCTCCTCACACTACTTTTCATTACGCCCATTTTTTCTCTTTTGTCGCCTCTTATCTTATTCTTTGTTCTCTTGTTCTTGTTCTTGTCTCGCATACACACACTTTTTATCTTCATCTCTCCTTTACCTCTCTTGCCATATTCTCCAACCCATCATCGTCTTGTGGTAACCCCTCTTCTTCCATCCACTTCACCTTCATCACCTCCTTCCTATCTCCATATTTACCTTCGCCTCCTTCAGTCAACTCCTCCTATACCCATTCCTCTGTCATTACCTCCCTCACCTCTTACTCGCACACTCCTTTCCTTCCTTCATCCCCTCCCTCGACTCTCCCACACTCCCTTTCAAATCTCCTTCACCTCCTCCAACTTCTTTGCCTTCACTCCTTCTTCATCCCTCCGTTATTCCACTTCTTTACCCACCCCTCACCCTCTCCTCCACTCTGCTCCTTCCTTCCTTCTCTCCCTAACCCCTCCCACATCTGCTTCATCACTCCTTCCTTTTAACCCCCCCCTCTCCCCCGAAGCACCCTCCAACACCCCCTTTCTCCCCGTTCCTGTACCCCGCTCTCATCCCCCCCTTTACTCCCCAATCCCCCCCTGTTGGTATGCCATTCTGCACCCCTCTCAACCCCCCTTAGCACACCCTCCCCCTATTGGTATGCGAAAGTCCCGCGAAGAATTTCATGAGGTAGTTCGCCATGATTCCCTCCTTCTTCCGGGGTCGAGGTGCCAAGCGGCCTCTTATGACGACACACACACACACACACACACACACACACACACACACACACACACACGTCTCCCAGGTAACATCTTCAGGTTAATTGCCTTCTAGAAAAATAGGCATTAATTACCAGGAAGCGCGTGTACAGGTGAGAGAGAGGGCGGTGATGGTGGTGGTGGTGATGGTCGTGAAGATGGTGGTGATGATGGGGGTAGTGGTGTTTGTGGTGATAGTGCTGTTGGTGGTGGTGGTGATAGTGGTGGTGGTGGTGGTGGTGATGATGATGGGGGTAGTGGTGTTTGTGGTGATAGTGCTGTTGGTGGTGGTGGTGACAGCGGTGGTGGTGGTGGTGATAGCGGTGGTGGTGGTGGTGGTGAGTGAAGTGAATACAACGCCTCAAGGCCTGCGGGAGGCGCTGTCAATATCCCGCGCCTGTTATCCTCCTCCTCCTCCTCCTTCTCCTCTTCTTCTTCTTCTTCTTCTTCTTCTTCTTCTTCTTCTTCTTCTTCTTCTTTTTCTTCCTCCTCCTCCCCCTGTTCTCCCTTCTTCTTCCTCTCCTTCCCCGCGTTCGATATCCGCCTCTTGCCTCCGCACGGGATACCTGTCACCGTAGGAATTTGTACCGTGTTTACCAGCTTCATGTGTACACCTGGCCTGCTAATGAGTGCCGAGAGAGAGAGAGAGAGAGAGAGAGAGAGAGAGAGAGAGAGAGAGAGAGAGAGAGAGAGAGAGAGAGAGAGAGAGAGAGAGAGAGAGAGAGAGAGAGAGAGAGAGAGAGAGAGAGAGAATTTACGTAAATTTACATAGAAATAAGAAACACACCGACTTGAATTC
The DNA here is from genome assembly GCF_024679095.1 of Eriocheir sinensis. Lineage (NCBI taxonomy): Eukaryota > Metazoa > Arthropoda > Malacostraca > Decapoda > Varunidae > Eriocheir > Eriocheir sinensis. The sequence goes on along the minus strand of NW_026110307.1, from coordinate 45,124 downwards.
ATGGTGGGTTTTCATCCTCTTAAAGCCTGGAGTAAATGCGATCTAAAAGTATAAGCAATCTAAAAATATAAACGATCTGAATGTATATGCGATCTAAAAGTAGCCTCCGCCGTGTGACCAAAGG
>NW_026110307.1:0-42500 GCF_024679095.1 Eriocheir sinensis | reverse complement strand
GAGAGAGAGAGAGAGAGAGAGAGAGAGAGAGAGAGAGAGAGAGAGAGAGAGAGAGAGAGAGAGAGAGAGAGAGAAGGGGGTAGGGGGGTGATGCAGGGTATACACGTGTTTACAAACAGCCACCGAAGCGTGAGCGGCTCCAGAGATAGCAAGTCCCGCGGCCTTGGGCGTGGCCGCCACTTGCCTTGCGGGACAGAGGCACGCAGGCAACGCACGGAATTAGACTTACCTTCATCGGCAGCCTCCACTCCGCACCCCTCCACCACTACCACCACCACCACCCCGGCACCGGAGATCGAGTATACGTGAGCGAGGAAATGTTATGAGTCTGGCAGGGACAACGGGAGCCACGGAAATGTAGTGTGCCTTGATACATGGCGGTGTTCACGTGACGACACACACACACACACACACACACATACACACACACATACGGTAAATAATAATAATAATGATAATAATAATAATAATAATAATAATAATAATAATAATAATAATAATAATAATAATAATAATAATAATAATAATAACAGGAAGTGCAGCCCCTCGCACGTGAAATACTCCTGTTTCCTGTAGGCTTCACTGGACCGGTGAACACAACATTGTATAATTGTAAAGTGTGTTGTTGTGGCGGTACAGAAGCGTGACAGTAGCAGCAGGATAATCGTTAGTGTGGTGGGTGTTGAATACGGTGTGGACGGGAGTGGAGAACTATACACCGGTTGTTTTCTAAGTTATACAGATGCAGAAGAGCGGCAGCAACAGGATAATCATTAGTGTAGTGGGTGTTGCATATAGTGTGGGAGGGAGTGGAGAACTATTCAGCCATTGTCTTCTATATTATACACTTCCGTTTACGTGCCTTTCAATATTTCACACTTATCTAATGTAATATTTCAACCTCGCACACCTCACGCCCCGCCCTTGCCTGTCCCTTAACATAATAATATTACTCGTTTCGCCACGTCCTCTTCATTTTCAACCTTTGCCTGCACGGATGAGAAATTATTGGGCCGTAAATTGCCGTTGTCAGGCTCCACAGACTTTACTGGATGCACCGGAAAAAACAGCGGCTATTCCGAGCATCCCAACGACAGCTGTGAATAGTGTGTGCCGCGGCGTACACGGGACCGGCATGCAGAATGTTCACACACACACACACACACACACACACACACACACGGAAAAAAAAGAGATCCACATTTTTTTTTTAACTATCGACAACTCGTGTGTGTGTGTGTGTGTGTGTGTGTGTGGGTGGGATAGGTGGGTGGATAAGTATGTGGAGGAGGGTATATACTTGAAAAATGTCATCGTTTAACAGCCATCCAAGGCCTGTGTTGTTCTCTCAGTTCCCGTTCCACACCGTCGAGAGGGATTGGAAACGCCTCTGCCAGATGTTCCTCTTAACCTTGAATCTACTCCCCTCGGCCCTTCTCTTCCCTCCCCTCAGGCCTTCTCTTCCCTCCTCTCCCTCCCTTCCTCAACCCCCCAACGCCCACCCGCACGCCCCCACTAGACAAAAGCACACCCATAAGGCACATACAGCCTTGAAGGGGCCCATAACCAACCCACCCCCTCAAGCACCTGACTCCCATATATTCCAACAAATATATTAAAGGGAACGGAATTTAGCATGTTGTAGTGTCGCCATTTTCAACACCATGTCTCTCTCTCTCCTGTTTTCTAGCCCTTCTATCCTTACCCTCTGGCTGTCATCACGTTCGACCCTCGTGATTGTGGCCGTAGCAAATTCTGAGTGATGTAAATAACAGGTAAATGGGAGACAAAATTCATTGGTTATGTTGTCATCATGATGGGTTTGATCGATGCGGATGGAAAAGTGTGAGGGGGGGGGGGGGGGCTGAGCTGTTATGGTAGGAATGTGAGCTCGTGTGATGGTGTTGATGTTTGTCGAGTGGAATCAAAATTGGTTAGTGTGAAAGGGGAGGATGATTGCAATTATGAAAGTAATGTCGTGAATGAATGTCCTCATGAAGAGGTATGACTGCCCGCGTGATGGGGTGTTTGGAGCGGTTATGAGGCATGTTTTTTTGTGAATCTGTTATACTTTTTGGGTACTGGATGAGTGAGGTTTTGTGGTGGTGACCCTGGTTGGTGGCATGGGAGGTGGGTAGAGTAGAGCAATGTGGTGTAATGGGCGATGAAGTGTGGTTGCCAGAGTGGTGTAGTTGTTGGATCATGGAGCTGGTTAAGAAACACAGGAAGCGGATACTTTCAAGGTAAAGAGATAAATGGATAGAGAGAGAGAGAGAGAAAAAGGACAGACCTACAAATAGAGGAAGGCAGACACATTAAGGCAGACATACATACAGACAGACGGGGAGGGTGGGCACTGTATAGCTAACCTGATCACCTTGAATTCGAGAGACATTATAATGATCCTGCACTCGATGCCAGATACCACGCAGCCCCCCCTCCCCCGTTCCCTCCATCTCCCTCTTACCATCACCGCCCCACCAAGGAAAGGATAGACAGGAAACATAGCAGCCCGTATTTCTCAATCCTTTTTTTTTCATTTTGTTTTGTTTTTCAGCCCGCCGACAAAGAGCATTTACGTCCACATTTTCCCAGTTTTATCGGAAATGGTTGGTGAGGATCGAGCGCCCGCGGTGACAGAACTTATTGTGTCGATCACTGGTCATGGTGGCGTGAGTGGTGGTGGTGGTGGGTGCTACGGTGCTGGGTGTTACGGTGGTGGATGTGGAGGGGGGTTGAGGGTAAGGTTTGTGGTGGTGTGATTGTGGTTGATGTAGGAGTAGTGGTGAAGGGTGCATGGTGGTTATGGATTATGTGGTGGTGGTGGTGATGGTGGTGGTAGTGGTGATGATGGGTGCTGGTGGTGGTGAGGTTCGTGGCAGTAATGGTTATGGTATAGTGAAGAATGGTGAGGGTGACGATGACATGGTGAAGGAGAGAGCTATTGTATCTGTATGTAGTGGGTTTGTTGTTGCGGCAAAGAAAGAGACAAGTAACAGCGATAATAAAAATAATAAAAGAAAAAAAACATAAATATCATCAGCCTACGAAAAACAAAAACACTACGAGAAAATATAATACAGATTCAAAAGAAACCAAAACAAAAGTCAAGCTCGTAACCCTGAACATATATAACACCACCGGAGACCTCCCTTCACACGCCCCTGACGCCCTCATGTAATATTTCATTCCTCCCTATTTTTTCCCGCCCTTGCCACTTCCTCAGCTTCCCCTGTAAATCTAAGGCCGTCTGCACGCCAAGGGATAGCGGCAGCAGCTGTGGTGGCGGCTGTGACTGCTGCAACTATGGCTGGTATGCTTAGACGCTTCCTCCTCTGACGTCAACAATTTTCGAATGCCAAAAAGGAGATGAATCGCTTTCTAATGAGTGTTTATTTCGATTCATGGTACAGAAGAAAGGTCAGACTACCAGAAGGGTAATAAACATACCCCTCCAAATGCCCAAAACTCCTACGAAACCTTGTCAAATATGAGGTTGGGCGCCGAAATGTTTAAAAAAATGGCCCTATGAGCTACAGTGACGGCGATGGTGCTTGTGGAGGGACGAGTAACCACGACCTGCCACTATCGACGCTGACAAGTGTGAAGGACATTGTATAAATAACGCACCAACCGAAACTCTGACAGCCGTGCCCATGAGGCCTCGGGGGCGGCTATTCTGGAAAACGAGGCGGCCATTACATTGATCGACGATGACTGCCCGCCAAGGTCGCCCAAGAAGTCCACATCGATGGCCGCGACGCTGCTTTATGGGGACGGCGCCAGATGATTCTCACTTTCTGTCTCGTGTTTGGCGTGGGTGGCGATGGGGATGGTGGCTGGATCGGGTCGTGTAGATGGTAGTAGTGTAATGTTATTTTCTCATCCTCTTCATTCATAGAGGATGCGAACTTCCCCCTCTCACTTTCTGCCTCGTGTTTGGCGTGGGTGGCGATGGGGTGGTGGCTGGGTCGGGTCGTGTAGATGGTAGTAGTGTGATGTTATTTTCTTATTTTCTCATCTTCATTCATAGAGGATGTGAACTTCTTCCTCTCGCTTTCTGCTTCGTGTTTGGCGTGGATGGCGATAGGGAGGATGGCTGAGATGGGTCGTGTGGATGGTAGTGATGCGATATATATTTACTCACCTTCATTATTCATAGTTGATACCTACTTCTCCCTTTACTAATGCTCCCGGATCTGCATTGTTCGAGTCGGCCAGGCAGGGTACGACATCCTCTTTAAAAGCACACTCTAAGAGCAAAGTTCGTCGTGTGTCAAAGGCACTTATTAGACTTTTTTTTTACCCACGGACATGAAAACGCAGCACGCCTCTCTCTTGTCTCTCAGTTCTGTCTGCATTACGGTGTCGTTTGTTTATATACGGGAACATTATTCCGTGATGTGCGTTAAACTTTATGTGCTGCGTAGTGGGTGTTGAATATAGTGTGGGAGTGAGTGAAGGACTACACAAGAGGCGAGTATCGAGACACCTCCCCATCCGAAATTGACCTCTCTTTTGATTAGCGGTTTTTTTTCCCTTGAGCTGCTTCCTTTGCTGTCAGAAAGTTAATACAGCCATTGTCTTCTTTATTCTACAGTTCCATTTTCATGCTGTCGTGGCGTTGACATTTCACACGTATCTGATGTAGTATTTCACCCTTGCCCTCCACACGCCCTAACGCAATGCTTCGATTACATTGGAGTGATGGCGATTGACGGTGGGGAGACTAGACAGGGGAACCTCATGCAGCTGTCTGGGGCAAGGGACAGGTGACGTCAGTGGAAGGCGGGAGGCGGGGGGCGGGGGCCACACAGGCATAAAAAAGTGCTGCGCGTGGGCTGCAGCAAGTCATTCAATTATTGGCAGTTTTACCATCATGGCTGAGTGATCATTGCGAGCGCTTCGTTTTTGACGCATTAATTCATGTGTGTTTTCCGCTTCGCTCCGGCTGTGGTGTTGCTTGGGAAATGATTTGCTCGTTATTAGCGTGTCAGATCGTCACAGTCCCGTGCGTGGCTCACCTCCATGGCTCACACACGAATACCATCCCCACCAGATGCCTATTTTTCATTGCTTTGATGTATCACAAGAGATCCGTGACCTTTTGCCATTGAAGTTGACACCTGATCTTTTATTTCCTTCTTTAATTTCATGATATTCAATTAGTGCAGAAACCTGATGTTCGAACAAGCCTTCGGTCACTGCACCATCTCCTTGATTGCACTGTGTCACCAAGGGGAGAATATATTTCCCTCGCAGAGTCGGTTTCCAAGTGAATGATAAATGGAGAGAGAGAGAGAGAGAGAGAGAGAGAGAGAGAGAGAGAGAGAGAGAGAGAGAGAGAGAGAGAGAGAGAGAGAGAGAGAGAGAGAGAGAGAGAGAGAGAGAGAGAGAGAGAGAGATTTCATAAACTTAAAACACTAAACTCATCGTCCAGACTACGAAGGTGCTGTGACTTTAAAGGATAAATTATTCGTCATTGTAAACAACACAGCAACACAGTGCACAGCTAGAAACAGAAAATGCAAATTCACTCACTCGCTCACCAAAGCTGCCTTCATCAATTTATTCATTTATTTATTCATTTATTCGTTCTATTTATTTACTCGTCCATTAGCGCCCAGCTCCTCGACGTCTCTCTTGGGTCGGTAATGTCACACGCTTCCATCCCTCAAACCAACTATTTCTAAAGGGCCCTAAGGAGAACAGTCGGGTTCTAATAAGTGTTTTCTTAGGTTCATGGTACAGAGGAAGGGTCAAACTATACAAGAAGGGCCATAAAACTAGCCCTAGAAGTGCCCAGAACTCCTATGAAATCCTAGTCATATATGAGTGCTTAGGCGCCGAGATGTTTAAGAATTTGACCCCACATGTTCTCTTCGCAGGTTCGGAAAATCGGCGGCGGGGGCTTCGGGGAGATCTACGAGGGGCAGGACCTTGTGACTCGCGAGCAGGTGGCCCTCAAGCTCGAGTCCGCCAAGCAGCCCAAGCAGGTCCTCAAGATGGAGGTGGCAGTCCTCAAGAAACTCCAAGGTTAGTGTCCTGTGTGTGTGTGTGTGTGTGTGTGTGTGTGTGTGTGTGTGTGTGTGTGGAGGAGCGGCGTGGCGGCCTTTCCTGGGCCAATCGATGTCTGGCCTTGGTTCCGTCTGGCTTGTTACCTCCTCTTGCCTTCCTACATTCTACCTCCTCTTGCCCTCCTACATTCTACCTCCTCTTGCCTTCCTACATTCTACCTCCTCTTGCCCTCCTACATTCACCTCCTCCGCCTCTTCTTCACCTTTTTATCCCTTCTTTCCTACTCTACCCTTCACTTTTTTCGTTCCTTCGTTCCCTCTTCCCTTCCTACCTTCTACCTCTTCCATCCCTTCTTCCCTCTCATTTTTTTCCTTCCTCGTTCCTACACTCCCTCTTACCTTCGTACATTCAACCTCCCCGCGTTTTCTCTTTCATTTCTTATTCTTCCTTCTTACTTTACCATCCTCTCCTTTCTTTCCTACACTCTTTCTTCCCTTCCTTCATTCTACCTCTTCTCTCAATTTCTTCTTTCTCCTTCTGTCCCTCCTTGCTTCCTTTGTTCCTATACACTCCCTCTTACCTTCTTACATTCTACCTCCCCCGCGTTTTCTCTTTCATTTTTTATCCTTCCTTCTTACTTTACCCTCCTATCCTTTCTTTCCTACACTCTTTCTTCCCTTCCTTCATTCTACCTCTTCTCTCAATTTCTTCTTTCTCCTTCTGTCCCTCCTCGTTTCCTTCGTTTCTACACTCCCTTTAATGATCCCATCCATTTTCATCTCCCTTCTTGGAATCTCTTTATGGTGTAGTAGGTTTCCTTTCCCGTCTCGCAAGTCTCAGCTCTCCTAATCCTAATCAGATTTTTTTTTTGACGATTTCCAAGAACTCTCCGTGGATATAAAGGATGTTTTTGCGCTTCATCCCCCTGTTATGTGGACGCCAGTGGTATATACGGAGCTGAATTAATACTCTTATGATATCCGACTCCATAATATTCCGTACGTGGTCTCTCCTTTCATACCCAACCTTGCCTCTCGCAGTTATTCTCTATTTTCTCTTTCTCCATCACTTTCTCGTCGTATTACTCTTTCGTCCCTCGTTACCGACATTCTAGTTTATCTGTAATTCCTTGCCTTTCCTTTCCTTTCTTATAATTACTCTTACGGTTCTCCTTCACAATATTCTTTCTTTTTTGTAATCCCCTATCTTTCCTTTTTTTCTCCCCTATTTTCACGTTATATTGCTCTTTCGTGTCCTTTCCAACATTCTAGTCTATCTGTAATACCCTGCCTTTCATCCTCTTTTCTCCCGGTTCTTTTTCTCCTTTATATTCCCGTTATTGCTCTTTCGTCTCTCCTTCCCAACATTCTAATCTACCTGTAATACCCTTCCTTACCTCACCTTTCTCTTTTCACTAATTCTCTTTTCTCCCTGTTTTCCCGTTATTGCTCTTTCGTCTTCTTCCCAACATTCTAGCCTTTCTGTAACCCTCGCCTGTCTTTGGGTTCCAGGTCGCGAGCACGTGTGTCGGTTCATCGGGTGTGGGCGCAACGAACGCTTCAACTACGTGGTCATGCAGCTCCAGGCCAAGAACCTGGCTGAGCTGCGCCGCGCCCAGCCCCGAGGAGCCTTCAGCTTGTCCACCGCGCTGCGCCTCGGCCACCAGATCCTGCGTGCTATTGAGGCCATCCACGAGGTCGGCTTCCTGCACAGAGACATCAAGCCGGTAAGCCATTTCTCTCTCTCTCTCTCTCTCTCTCTCTCTCTCATAATTTTCCTTCCTCCTGCACTCCTCTTTCTCTCTTCTTCACCTCCGTCAATTTCTTTTACACTTCCTTCAGTCTCTTTCTTTTTCACTTCCTGCGGACTCTCGACATCCCATTTATCCATTATCTGTTTTTATTCTCTTATCTGCTTGTGTGGTGAGGTGTTCCTGTCTTCTTTTCCTCTTCCATCTGCACTTCTTTCCCTTCCTGTCAAACTCTTTCACTCTTATTTTCTTCTTCTTTCTTCCTTCGCATCCTTCCTCTGTCTTTTCCTCATCTCTCTTTCTTCCATACCTTGCCCCATTCTCCCCTCTCCATCATTCTTTATTTTCTCCATCTCCCTTTTACTTTCCCTGTTTATTGTTCTTTCGTCTCCTGCTCCTCATTCTCCCCTTCTCTCGCTCCCTCCCCACACATTTATCTTGTCCTCTCCGCCTGTCCCCTTTCCCTTGTCGGATGTAAACTAATTTATATCAAGTAACTTTCCGCTGACTACAAGCCCAAAGTTGCTGGGAGTGTTGGATTGTTCTCGTTGTTGTTCCTGTGTTTGTTGTCCAATATCATCATCTCCTTTCTCTATTTATTCTTCACCATAACCACCACCACTAATATCATTTTCACCATCATCACCATCACCATCTTTTTCTTCTCATTCATCTTCAGCAGCATTAAAATTGTCACCATCATCATTGTAATCTTCTTGATCTTTTCTTCATTAACCATATATGTACTAATTACCATCACCACCATCGTTTTCGTCTTTTTCTTTTAATTTAACCAACATTCTCCTTCCCTTTCATCGCCCTCTTCATTCTGACCACCCTCATTCAGCTCTCCATTTTTGTCCTTCCTTTCTCCTCAGCTCTTGTCCCCCTGTTCTATAATATAATTCATACACTGCCGTCTTCCTCCTTGCTGCTCTTCCTGTCTTGCTCTCCCCACTGCTCCATAATACTTTTCCTTCGCTGTTGAGCTTTACGTTTTACTCCTCTCTCTATTTTCCTTTCTCCTTCACTCTCCTGCCCTACCATCTCTTCTTTTCTCGTAGTTTAATCTCCTTGCCTCCCCTTTCTCTTGATGTTTGACGACACTTTGTATTTTCTATATGAAGTGTGAAAAGTTAAGCATCATGTTTACTCTTGAAAATTTTCCTTCACAGTCCAACTTCAGCATGGGTCGCCTGCCTCACAACTGTAGAAAGACCTACATGCTGGACTTTGGACTTGCCCGCCAGTACACAAATGCAAACGGGGAGGTGCGGACGCCCAGGGCAGCAGCAGGGTTCAGGGGTGGGTGGAACGTTAATTAATTTTCATGCCAGACTCAAATAAAAGTCACATAAACCTCTTAGTTATTCTTACATCTCTATTGCATGCCTGATAATTTCATACCCACATTTCTCATTTATGAGAACTGAGAAACTTTTACAGGTGTGTGGTGGACTGACACACACACTGTTCAGATAGTTTACATCAAGTTTATTTGTAGGAACGGTCAGGTATGCCTCCATGAACGCCCACAAGAATAAGGAGATGGGTCGCCATGATGACCTCTGGTCCCTTTTTTACATGGTTGTTGAGTTTGTAAATGGTCAGCTGCCCTGGAGGAAAATTAAGGATAAAGAACAGGTAAGTGTTGATTTTAGTAACATTGTGATAACAATTCTAATTCATTAATTGGTAATTATTAACAAACGTTCTTTTCAGGTGGGCTAATGCTCCACTATATTTCATGCAATAAGTAATTTGAAGTAGTAATCCACTGTTTTTTTTTTGTTTTTTTTTATCTTGTGTGCTCAAACAGACATGTTCATTTACTTCACAGGTTGGTCTGATGAAAGAAAAGTATGACCACCGCCTCCTCATCAAGCACTTGCCCTCAGACTTCAAGCAGTTCCTTGAGCACATTCAGAATCTTGACTATCATGACAAGCCTGACTATGCTGTAAGTAGTTTGAATACAACTCTGAACTTCCTTTCACATTTATTTATACTACATTATAAATTATGAGGTATTATAGCAGACCAATGAAAAAATTTAGCTATTTGTCTGTGCTCAAGTTGACAGCATTAGTCGACACAAATAAGGAAAATAGCACACCTTTTAGAAAGATTTTTTTAAAAAGCTTCAGCTGCACCTGCTGTTGTAAGTTTGAAGGAAGAGGAACAGTATTTCTAGGATTTGAATGACTTGTGGGACTGGAGGAGAGTAATGTTTATATAAAAATATGAAATCCAGAGCCTCACTACTGAAACTTCATTAAGATTCCTAGTCTCGTGAAATGATTTCAGCTGAGCAAATATCACTTTCTTATTGAAAAGTGCACAGGAAACTTGCCTGAATTCACTAAAACCTTGATGACAAAAACTTTTCTTAGTGTGGCAACCCATTTTGTGTGCACAGCACCTTGTGTTTCAGATGAATTCACTGTAATGATTATTTTTGAGGTAATACTGACAGTTTAAGTTTTGTAATGTAGTGCAAGTATATTATAGACCTGTAATATAAGTTATTTAAACATTAATTAGTCAATAGCCATGTGAAATTCAGTGATGTAGTTGTATACTGGATACTGATTTTTGTGTGACTTTTCCAGCATATGCCCCCATATTATTTACCATCCAGTCACTATGCTCATTAATACATAAATTGATTCATGTAGTATATTAATATATGTAAACATCATAAATATAATTTGACATATTGTGTATGCTTTATCAAGGAATTTGATTACCTGTCATTTACTTAATCCTGTTTAATTAATAGTTGATAATTCATACTGCACTGGTAATAGTTACTGCCAGGACCCTTGTCATAGCGAGCTGTACTCCACAACTTATCTTCCTTTGTGGCAGATGTTGTCAGGACTGTTTGAGCGCTGCATGAAGAGGCGGGGCATTAAAGAGTCCGACCCCTTCGACTGGGAAAAGACCCCCACTGACAACTCCCTGGGAACCACTACAACTACCACTCATGCGGTCATCACCAAGCCCCAGCATGCTGACAGGTAACATACAGATATCTTCATTTCATAGCTGTCTCCTATCTCTCCTGGAATACTTGTTAACCATTATCCATTACATGTCAAACTTCTTACATTTATTGGCACACTACACCTAAAATCAGTTAGTACATGTAAAGTTCTCTTTTCATTAAAATATGAATTAACATATGAAAATATGAAGTCATAAAGTCCTGATCTCCTGTGTCTTGATTTTCTAAGTTAGGTAATGAGACTTAATGAAGAAAAATACTGGAACTAGAACACAAGAGATTTCAGTGAGGACATCCTAGCTTTTTCTTTCCCCACACTCATGATGCTACCCAACTGATGGTTGGTCAGTGACTTAGGTTTTTAACTTATTTACTGGTGCTTAGGAGCAGTTAAATATATAACAATGGCAAAGGAGTGTTGCTAGGCCACAGTGAAGTAGTGTTATTGAGCTTGAAGTTGAGAATTCCAGGGTGAGAGCCCTCCATTTTTAACTGTATAGCAGTAAGTAAAATATAGATAACCATGAATAATCTGTACTAGGTTTCTTTAGTAGCAGTATATGGCTTTCTATCTGAAATCAGAGGTTTTCTACACAACTGCCAAACTTCTTTTTTTTCATCATATAATAATGATTGTTGCCTTTTTAACTGCTACTGCCACTTAAAATTCTTCCTTACATTAGCCGGCTAGCGTATGGTGGCGGCATGACAGACAACATGCTGGATGACAATGTGCTGGGTTCTGTTGACAATCAAGAGAATGTTGAGGCCCATCACGAGCGGGAGCATGACCCCCGCCGCCGCCGCCGCCGTGACACAGTCCTGCACCAGCCACAGCCCAACATCAACCAGGTAAGTTGTGTCCCAGCCACTGACAGCTGTTCCCTCCCCGTGTTGCCCTTATCGGCCACCTGTGTGTTTGTTCAGGCCGTGGGGAACTTTGGTGGCGTTCTCACCACAATGTTTCTGTACAGGTATATCCCTCTATTTTCATTGAGACAATGGAAGTATGTCACTACACTGATCGTCGTGTTCCCTAAAAATCTGGGATGTAAAACTGAGAGGGGCTGGTGGGGTAGCTGAACCACAGTAGCATGGAACCCACTGCTTTAACCTCTTTGCTTTACCAATTTCCCACTTTCGAATTTGTATAATGTGTGTCATTCTGGTGAGCCAGAGGCCACACTGTAATATCCCAGGACTGTATGTGTCCCAGGATCATGTTTGTTTTAAGAATCATTGTACTGTAATCCTTTATCTCTTAGTAGTGAAAAGTAGTAAGATGGCTAGTGTTGAGTACTACTTCACTGAGCACGTCTCTGCCCCTGCTAGTTAGTACACTTGGCAAACACACCCTGCACTAGAAATGTCTATTACTGGTAGGCAAGCTGCACCATTCACATTAAGCAAAGATGGTCCAGCACTCAGTTGGTTATTGTGAATTTGGCGTCTTCAGCAACAGGTGGAGACTAAGGAGCGGGTGCTGAACGATAACAACGTCAATGCCAACATCATCGCCAACAATGAGAAGGACACCAACGAGGTGGAGATGTCCCCCAAGAAGAGAAAGGTACAGCCTGCTCTCCCTCAATCTGGTCAGGGTGTCTTTGCTCTGGTTTAGTTGTCTCTGCTACTGTAGTGTATCTGTCTTTGCTACGTAGTCTGTGCTCTCCTCCTTCCCACTCACTCTGTCTCTCAACTCTTGCGACACTAATGAGTGTTTTGTGTTGCCAATATGTACCAACAGCACTTAACAGTGTGTTAACCAAGACTGAATCTCAAAATTGGTACATAAGATGCCTCCCCACCAACCCCCCTCCGTAATGAGTGTGTAACCTGTACTTTTATTTATCCAAAGGACTGGATGTTGTCTGGTTGTTATCCTAATGTAAAATTAATAAGAATTACAGCCAGTGGACCTTGGAGTTTCACAGCATTATGCCATCACTGCTTGTTATAATGTACAAAGTTTTTAATTTACTAATTATTTGTATAACGCTCTATTTTAGTGTGAAGGAAATTTGTTTTCATAATTAGATTTTTTTATTCGGGAAATGGATGGTAGCAGATAACTTTCTTTGGCATACACACACACACACACACACACACACACACACACACACACACACACACACACACACACACACACACACACACACACATGCACATGCATGCGTATGTGCATGCATACCCATACCCACCCACCCTCACCCACACACACCCATACTTACACCCACACCCTCACAAATGGAAAGTCGGGTGTCACCAATTTGTAGAGCTTTCACTCAAGGACAAGCGATGTATTATAGGAAAGACAGTTGGGTGGATTGTATGTATTTAGATCTGGAGGAAGCATTCAGTAAGGTACCTCACAAGTGGCTAATGTGGAAAGTGAACTTACAGGATGACTGTTCATGGTAGAAAAGAAAGTAGTAATTAGAAGTGATAGAAGAGATGCGTCTTCATAGGGTGAGGGAGCAACTAGAAGTTAAAAACACTTGGTGCCTGAAAAATACAATTACATCTCTCATAATACATAGATGCACTGAATATTGGAACAGCTGGGACAAAGAGGTTATTTAATAAAAAAACTTATATAAGTTAAAGATAAGTTTCATTAATTTATGCTCAGAGATGTAGCCCCACGAGCATTACTCATCTCCTGTACATCACAAGGTAAATACATATAGGTAAATATGCACACACACAGTGTCACACACACACACACACACACACACACACACACACACACACACACACACACACACACACACCTCTCCGTGGCACAACTGGTTAGAGCTCTGTGCTGCCAGGCTTCACAGTCTGACAGGGTGGCGGTTCGAGCCTGCTCAGGCCGGATTCTTTCCGTTGACTATGAGTGGTTACTGTCCCCCCTTGAGCAAGGAAGATGGGGTGTGTGGTGTGTGAGGTTGTGGCAGTACCCAGAGATCGACGATAAAGAGCACTTGCTCATGTTGGGAGGGTACCTGCTGGTGATTACGAGTCCAACACGTGATCAGGCCATGGTGAATTACACACACACACACACACACACACACACACACACACACACATGCATTATCATGGTACATGAATTATTCATAGTTTTGTAAAGATAATTGATATCAATGGTTCAGAAAAGTTAGTATTACACTAATAGATTCCCTAAATTTTGCCCATCATCATAACTTTATTGAATCAACTGTAGTATATTATAGATAGAAAAAAAAGGGTAGGTAAGGGGTGAAGAATTGGCCAGAAATATCAGACAGATGAACACTGCTGGAATTGCCATGAAAAATATAATGATTACAACAACTATTTTCATCTTCTCATTGCAACTTCAGCAAAACTAACAATTAGCCTGACAGTTAGTTGATTGCCAACACTAATAACTTCATGGCTCGTTAGACTATGGTCATCCAGTGTTGTTGATTTGTTGCTAGTGATATCATTAAAGTATTTGTTTGGGCCTAGTGATCCCTTGAACCACTCCCATTGTGGCTTTGGCCTAAAGTGTATCCCAATGGTAATGTATCCTACAGCAGGTCCCAAGAGTGACCTGTCAAGGGGACTCTCATGATGGCACATGTCAGAGCCTCTACACAGATGTGATACACCATTGTGGGAAGTTACCACTGATTTTACTAGCTAATAAACTCGTGCCATTACCATTTTCCACCCATTATATTTTCATTGACTACTGAGTGTTTTGTCTAAGTTAAATTTGGTTATTTAGGTAACAATTTTTATGGAATATTATGGTTCTTATTGGATTACCTGTAACTGTTGCAAGAATGTTTATTTGATTTATTTTTTAGTTAATTCCAAGAGTAGAGGAGAGCAAAAATTTGGGACTGTTTCTGTGAATAATTGTTGGTTTATGTTGAGTACTGTTGTATAGTTGCAGTATAGTATAATCAACCATGTTATCTTTCAAACAACTTTCTTATTAATAATAATGAAAAGGATCTATTTCTGTGCTGAAATTGCTATCAAACTACAAAATTTGAACAAAAAGGAGGATTGTGTCTGACAAAGGTCTCTCAATAACTTCCATTTGTCAGATCAAGATGCACTATTTTGGCTATATTTGAAAATAGTTCTAAAGATTTTCTTGCTAAGGGGACCCGCAAAATTATGTGCTAAACTCAAGGATCCTTTAGATCATGAATAAGTTTCGTTCCCATCATTGTTGCAGCTGAAAATGCTAGAGTGGCTAAAACTTTAAATCAGCCATGGTATTTGATTTGAGAAATTACAGTCATTTCCAGAAAGTCTGCATTAATTACCACTATACATATTAAGCATAACAGTTTATCTGTATTTGCTGTGATAAATAGATGAAGGAAAATGGTATTACTGGAATCTAAGTTATGCCTGATAGCTGCCAGAATCATCCAAGTTACTATCATTTTGATATTTTGGATTTTTAGTTTTGTCAGGTTTATGTTCTTTTGGGGTCATCAAGCAACTGAAACATTCAAGTATCATCAGGACTATTTTCAGAGGGAATCATGGAATTTATGAGGATAAGCAACACACTGATTATGATTGTCAAATTGGCTAGGTTAATGTTGAAGGAAGTAGCCTTGTAAGGTAGGGAGGCAGAAAGGAAAGGGACACATAACAGTAGCTCATGATGAGTTAACAGTTCCATTAACCTGTGATACATAGTAACAACCTTGTAGACTTCCAGTCTTCTATACACCATGGTCATCAACATCTTTTAACATTTAAGTATATTTGGGGTGGATCCTAAAAGGACAGACAACTCTAATGGTCAGGGAAGGAGAGAGACTCAGTAAATTGGACCTCACAACTCCTGATTTTCTAATCTACTTTGACATCTTTGACATCTTTCACACTGTTAGTTTTCATACACAAAGTCGCCAATTGTTTGACACGCAAAAACACAGAGTTATTTCTGTATTTCTCTTAAGTTGGGAAGAATGTTAATGTGTGCGTCTCAAAATTGCTTTTTCAAACATTTTCAACCCACTCTCTGCTCTTTCCAGTGACCACACATCCATCACAAAGGATTTACACCCCACACTCTTATCAGTTGTTTAAAACTTAATGGTGGTTTCCAACTAGCAAAGGGTAGCAACACTGCTTTATGCACTCATACTTATAATTTTTTTCTTAAATTTAGCTTCTTCAGCAATGTACACATTTGTACATCCCATCACATTTTTCACTATACTCAGCCATTACATAGGCTGGCTGTTTTTCCCATGGTTAGTATATAGATTCCTTGATAAATCTGGATCTCTATATTCCCTCAGTGTAACAATACAGCCTCTGAACACCTTTTTTTGTTACATTCAAGAACATTCTCCAGGAAAATTTTGTATAACTTTACATTATGAATTTAAGTCATCACTTGTGTAGTGATAATGAAGAAGTGCAAAGACTCTGTAAATATAGATACACAATTAAGGTAGACTTACGATAGTTTAGTTTGCAGTATGTTGAAAATCACAAGTTGTTAATGTAAGATTTGACCTTATAGTTGTAGTTCTTAATAGTTAGAATCTTCACTTTCAGCTTCATGTAAAATAGGTAAAAAAATCACTATTTACTTTTCAGTTTAGCCCTATAGCAAATCTACACACATCACTTATTTTGAGCCCTGTAAATCAACCAAATGATCAAGTCTTGTAGCCACCACACTCACACACTGAAAGATGGCACATGGTTTTAAATTGATTTTCTAAGATGCTTTCACAAGGCTGAATTATTTTGCATTACTTTGAATCATAAGTTTTAATTCTTTGATGCCTTTTCTTGTGTGTTTCAGCACCATTGTCATTTTCATTTCTTATTCACTGACTGCAATGTCTTTCATGATTTTTCATATTAGTTAGCATTAGTTTAGATATGAAATAATTATTGGCATACATAAACAGGCACCAGCAACATGAATTCAGTGATAATAACGTGAGAAGTAGCAAAAAGTTATTTTTTTCTCAGAGGGAAGGTTTGCCCACCCCCTCCATCATATAGTGCAACTTGTCAGTAAGGTGGAGGCAACTGGAGGGGAGTGTACAGCTGCTGTCAGCCAGGAATAAATAGCACTGTGCCAAGATGCAAGGTGATAGTAAAGGAAAAGACAAAACCAGCTAAGCTAAAGAGGAGTGTTAAAAATATATTTAGAGGTTAGAAATGTGAGAGGTGAGGTGACTTAATTATAAATGAAATAGATGAATGAAAGACAAGAGAGAGAAGCGAAGTGAAGGTTGAAGGTGTAAACTATATCCATGATTTTTAGGGAAACATATGACATGGTAGACAAGGGAGCTTTGTAGTGTTCTTAAAATTTAAGGCCTGGTCAAGTGCTTTTCGAAATAAATAAATGCATTATATATTGAGATGCGATGTGTACTGGCATATGGAGACATGACCAAGAGGTTTTGCACTCATGTTAGAGTATGGCAGGACTATGTGACATCGTCTTTGCTCTCTAATATGTAGTACACTTACAGGTGTATGAAAAAGGTGCATCATTAAGGCAAGAGTAAAGGGTAGTGGTGCAATATGAATGTGAATGATGTGGAACAGTCCATAATATTAAGTTTAGTTACAGATGACACTTCTGTTAGCAAGAAGTGAGTTACAAAAATTAATGGATGAGTTTAGAAGAAGCTGCAGGCACAGAGGATACAGTGAAAATGGTTAGGTGATGGTTTTCTAGAGAATGCCAGGTGAAGCATTTGAGCTTGCAATACCTTGCATACTTATACATGCCAAGAAAACAATTAAGTTGTCACGGGAGGGGGAAGGTGAGGAGAGTTTAAACAAACACGAAACATTCCATTTAATCGTGGGGAGAATGAAAGAAGAAATGAGGAAGAGAGAAGTGAAGGAAAAGCAGTTCATAGGGTCAATTAAGAGAATTATGAGAAGTATCAGTGCTACCATGGAGGCAGAGCAGGAAATAAGAAGAAAGAGCTCTACCATCCTTAAATATGGGGATGAACTGAGTCCCAACACTAAGGCATATGTGCAGTAGTGTGGAGGCCTTATGAGAAGATCATATGGCAAATAAACTTGTTCAGAGTGGTGAAATGGGTGAAAATATTGGGCATATGATGAAAATATAAAATGAGAGAGTTCATGAAGAATCAAGTAGGAAGGCAGAGAGTGACTGGGAGAACACTGTTTAATAGACTGACAAGAGGTAGAAATACCTGAAAGAGATGGGAGTCAGATGTTATTGCTGCAAAATGTGAGTGCAAAATTAGAGGGAACAGGAAACTTATCTGGCATGCTACCTCCTCTGGGGGGAGGTCCCAGAACAAACAAATGACAGAGCTTTTGATGGGTAAAGGTTGAAATGTGACTCCTGGTTTTCTTATCTGCTTTGACATCTTTGACACTATCAATTTTCATTCACAAATTCACTAAATGTTTGACACCTGCAAAACACTGAATTATTTCTCTATTTCCTTAGGTAGGGAAGAATGTTAATGTGTCCTTCTCAAAGCTGCTGCTGTTAAAAATTTATCAAAGTGAATATTAGTTTTAAAGCTTTTGGTTATGTTAGGAATCTCTCAGGCTAATGTCGTGATGTAAAGTTTTACCTAATTCACTGAAGAGCACTAATAATTGGTATTTAATAACACACTATTGAAAATATTTATTAAACAGGAATACTACTTTTGTGAAAATTTGTGTTCCAAGGCTACACAATTCAGTCTCCTATAACTATAAGTATGCCTTCAATGAACTTTTGACATACATCATTTAGAGGAGGACCATGGGTGTACCTTAACTTTGATTCTATATCTAATTGTCAGGTTGAGGAGTTCAACTGTGAGAAGGAAGGCGAAGGAGTAGGAGAAAAGGAGAAGGAAGGGCGGCTAGAATGCTCCACTGACTGGGATGGAGATGCAGTCATGGCCTCCAGGCAGGGCCACAGAACACCCTGGTGAGTTTCAATCTCGGGAGGGTGCAGGAGTTAACGTGCACCTCATTTTTTCCCTTTGCAATTTTATTTAAACAATTATATATTTTCTTTGAAGAAATTATGATTTAATATAAAAGTCTCATTTATATTAAAGTTTGCAACAAAACTACGTAATTTGTACTGTATTTTTCAAATCTAAGTTATATTAGAAGTCTATGTTTGTTAGTTATGACATTTTTGTATTTAATTTGCTTCATGATCCCTGTTTTTTATTAAGAAACTGCATTATTATTTTTCAAATTAAAAGTGTA
Organism: Eriocheir sinensis; assembly: GCF_024679095.1. Taxonomy (NCBI): domain Eukaryota; kingdom Metazoa; phylum Arthropoda; class Malacostraca; order Decapoda; family Varunidae; genus Eriocheir; species Eriocheir sinensis. Next base: position 23,499 of record NW_026110307.1, on the reverse strand, counting down.
TGTATCAAGTGTAGGATAGTCACACCTATTTACTCTGTAGCAGTGGGGATCACATTTCAATGGTCCCTCTAAGCGAGAAAAATGAGAAAAATCATCACTAACACAAACCATTTCATAATATATATCAAAGCATTTGTGATCAGTTTATGTATCATCTATTTTGGGGGATTTATATCGTGGCACAAATTTGGCCCGTCGCTGCTACACGGTAAAGCCATAAATTTGGCCCATTGCTGCTACTGGGTTAATAAAGAACTCAGGTATTGTTGTTAACCTGAATAGTTTACATCACCAACCAGAGAGACTCAATGACCGGTAATTTCAGGAGCTGGCGGTGATGACAACAAGAACAGAAACCACTTGCTGTCCTGCGACTCTCCTCAGTGGACACAGCTGCCGATGATGTGGATATGAATGTTGAGCCCGCCAGTAAAAGGGATGATCAGGCAAGGAATTATTAAATTATTAGAAACTTGTTAATTTTGACCCATACAGTTGTTGGTAAGCATAAACTTAATCAATTTATAATTTAATTTTTTCCACTAAAGGAAAAAGGATAAAATAAAATTGTTTTATCTGATATCTCAAATTTGTATTGACACGTGTGGAGTTCTGAGAGTTTTTTGCTAAGTAATTTATCCAACTTCATATTGTTATTTTTCCTTAGTATTCGGTGCAGGATGCCAGCTACGTAAGCTTCCAAGAGGGTGGGCGGCTGGCCCGCATGGAGCCCAATACAGGTGGAGTGTCCCCTGGGGGATCCACACCACCCACTGAAGGAGAGTTTCACCCCCATGCCCGTGACCACACACCACACCGCCGAACGCATCACAAAAGGTGAGAAGTTGGCAGCACAATTTTACAGAGAACTCACTTGTCATTATTAACTAAATATTAAAGTGCATGTTTCACCTAACTAAAATAAATCCTACCACTTCATGATTCCATTATGAACAAAAAACATTATAGGAACAAGATTGGACATATATTCTCTTAATATAGTAAAGCATGTGTGGACCACCATGACAGATATAGACACTTCACAATGCAACTCAATTTCAAAATTCAGCAAGAAAAAGCATATCCACTTATATTGTTAATGGTAAGGATGTCTACATACCAGTTTCCCTACTTTCAGTATGGAGCAGTATGCATTTTGTCTGAGATTTGGTTGCTCTAATATAAAATCATAAAATATGGTTATTGACTGTGTGTCTGTTTGGTTTGTTTGGCCCCAGGAGTCTCAGCTTTGCCAGGTGAGAGTGTCAATAAGCCTTCAGTCCCCTCCACAAAGACCATTGTTTCTCTCTTTCTTGACGTGACACCTTGGCATTATCCTATTACTCTTTTTGGAAAGTTAGTTGTAGAACCAGTGCATCCCTATTGGCAAGAAAGGGTTGTTTCACCGGGAAAATGTTAACTTATCTGTGCTCCTTGAGAAGCATTGCAAAGTGGCCGTTCAGAATGTCTTAGTCTATGATAAAAGTTGTTAAGAGTGTGTTGACGGCGTGTAGCCTCCCCCTTGCCTCTTGCCGTAGTACTGCTAAGGAAAAATAGAGACTCGGGATTTGTGTGGACATTGTTGTGAATCCTTGTTTCAATCTAACATAATTTTTACTGCTATAGACAGATAGTGTATGTTGGGTGTTGTGTATAGTTGTATTGAAGTAACATGACTCTCCTAATATATATGCCAGAATGTGTGTCTGTTTCACATGAAAATTTTCAGGTAAATATTATTTACATGCAAAGCACTCATAAGCACTTTTAATCTATAGGCTCCTACCGTTTGACAAATAACATAATAATGTACTTAAGAATAATAAAGTTCATGTATTGAAAATTCACAAATATGCTCACAATTTTGTGAGATACAATTATCTTTAACAAAAATCTTTTCAATTGGCAAGATAACTATAAGTGTAGTACTAAAATCTGATTCCATTAAATTATTTTTCATATATTATTAATAAACTTATGATTTTAAGATTCTTTTTTGGATTTTACATACTCATAATGTCAAACTTTGCTGCCAATCTTCAATTCAGCCAAGACAACAGTATCTTGTTTAAATAGGGTTTTCGAATCAGACAATTGTAAAGTTAAAGCTAGACCAATGATGGGCTTGGCATTAAATGATAAAAATATATATGTTTACCTTTGAATAATCTGTAACAGCTGTCAGTTGTTTCGTAGTTAAATATTTTGCTCACAGGACACCACCTTCATAAAATTCCTCTCATTTGGCCATCTGTGAACACCAGAGAAGAGAAGGTGCCAAAAGACATATGTATGGTATATTTTCCCTGGTTAAGTCTTTATTCATGGGGCTAGAATTACTAATTCAAAAGGAAATGAGAGCATATTTTATAAAAGATGTTGGGAATGAAGTAGATAAAAAATTAAAGATTTTACAGAAATTAAGGCATCATTTATAATGAAGGTACTCTAGAAAATAACAATTTTCTTAAGCAGTCAGGGTCTAATAAGAGAGGGAAATTATGAAAGAACATCTTTAAACCAAGGAAAAGAAAAATGAAAGAAAAGTGATTTTATTAATTGTTTTACTTTTTGCCCAATGCTATTTTGATAATTCCCCCAAAATGAGAAATTATATTAGCTGTATAACTAATATATTTGATTGATTAAGAGACTAATAACACTAATTTGGCTAGGATAATTTTTTCTAATAAGCTTTTGGCATCAAACTTACAAACATCCAGTGACCCTTCATTTTGTGTATCAAATAACTGGGGCCTACATCCTTGATTAAAGCAACTGGGGGAAAGATGAGGGAAGAGCAAGGAGGGTTTAGAAAATAAAGACATGCACCTGTTAGAATTTTCTGTTAAAATGACGATATGCAGACAGGATAGGAAGCTGTGTGCTGCATTCATGAATCTGAAAAAAAACTTATGATAGAGTTGACAGGGGAGCCCAGTTGGATTTTCAAAAACATTTATGGTATAGCTCATTTAATAAGAGAAATCATGATAAAAGTAGAGTTGGGAGCTTATGCTGTAGCTGCTCATTGCTTTGATGCTCATCTCCATCTCTTTGACTCTTGAGCCTCTGGTGGGAAAGAACTCACTAGTCTGGGAGACACAAAAACTGTGACATCTGGGTTGCCACAATTTACTTGACCCCAAGGTTTCTCAGTTACCCATTTATCAATTAGCCCAAAAGGGAGGATGAACAGCTCTGCCGGCTGTGCAAAACATTAAGAAGCTAATCAGGGAGGTAGGGGAGATTGCATCTAAAAATAAGGGAACACAGATTTCATCATGACCAATCAATTCACTAGGTATAACTGGTCAAAATAAGCCATTTGTCAGTCGAGTTTCCACATTTCTAGTCAGGTCCTAAAGTGTGGCCCATGTAGAGTTTTCTGTTTTGTGGGTATTTACATTATCTCACCAGCACAACGATATATCTGGCTTTATTTTATCAAAAGTCAGAACTTATAACAATCTCATCAACAAAAGGTTTATCTAAGTAAAAGTTCTTCATTCAGTTTTCAGTTGATTTCCAGTAAACCGATCTTAGGTTTTACTATTCATAAATACCATAACACTATATCCCTCCCACACACTCTTCGGTGGTACTTCTGTAGAACCAACATGCTTCATAAAAGAATATGACCATTGCTGTCTGTGGCACCCACCTCCCCCTATACTCAGTACATTAATACACATTACTATTTGAAACTACAATGATACTTCTATTGATAATTTACATTTGGATAGTCAGTGCTGAGGTAAATGTGGGTAGTCTTATTAAAAACTAATTTATTCTCTTGCATTCATCTGTGCTAAAGCATTTTTTAATCTGCAGCGATTTATTGCACTCAACCTTAATTTTTCACCCTCAGGTTCCATCCAGTGCAGCGGGCTAAGTACCTGGGGCACCGAGATCTCTCCATCACCCAGTTTGCTCTGGCAGATGATGACAATGTCTCTCAGCCTGCAACTAAGGGTGGTGGTGGTGGCCTTACTCTTGCTTCTCAGTGGAAGTCTCAGTTTGATGACTCAGAGGAAACAGACAATGAGCTTAAGGCTGATAACCTGCAGAGTCCAGAGCACAAGCAAAGAATTACAGTGAGTTATACGCTGACTACATAATACCAAGCACTTCCAGCACTAGAAAATTAGTGTGGAATTGATATATAAAAAAATGTACAAATTGGTAAGATTATTTCATTCAATTTTCTCATTCCAAAGTTTGAAAACCCTCTTTGTCAAGTGCTATTTTTAATCTTCAGCTTGTGTCACCATCATCGCGTGGGCCTGATGATACCACCATAACACCCGTGCAAGACATTGGAACCACTGAGAAGTCTCGAAGAGCTGCAGCAGAGCTGTCCAGGATCAGTGAGGATGATCGCCACTGCCTCTGATCACCACACACACACACAGGTCAGGCATAGGGTAACTTATGTTGCTTGCTTTCTTCAAAGTGTATGTGTTCTTTCCTGGAGTCCAAAGTTTGCTTAGCACTGTACCTCTCAGCAAGTAAATATCTTTTCTGTGTGCACATATGAAGTGTATGATTATAAGCATGTAGAATTTATTCATAAATACTACTGAGCTGTTCAGCTAGTTATAACACATTAGTCTTCTGTTTTCCTGTTTACACTGATAGAGGTACTTCATCAAGTTAACTTTATTTTTTTTGCATGCCCTTATCATTTTGATATTTGTGGCTTGTAATATTTATTAATTTACATTTATCATGTGTGCTTGCATTAGATGCATAAATTAGTTTTCATACTATTCGCCACTAAACTGCTATTCCACAATGATTCAGCATATATGTATAGATGAATGGAGCTTATATGTAATCACTGTTGTATGTTGACACTATTACTTTAACACTGTCAAATAACAGTTTCAACCTTTAATTAACTGATGCCAACATTGTCAGTATTTTGGGAAAGTTATGCCACATGTGGCATCGTCAACTTTTCACTTGAGTGCAGCGTCAAGCATTAACTTCAAAAGCTTTTCTAATTTTTCATCTTGAATTTTCAATCATATTGTTATGAAAAGGACCCTATATTTATATCTGGTAACCCTGAATGAGGCAGTATAATGACTAGCACAAACTATGAGAGGGACTCACTGTGCAACTTATCACATGCCCTCAACTTTACCGTACCTTAAATGCAACAGAACTAATGACAAGCATTTTGAGATGCATTGGAACAAATAGATAATTAAAATAAGGTCATGTGTATCATACTAAATTATTGGTAATAGTGAATGATTTTTTGTGTGTGTGTTACTCACATACAGAGAATATGTGTTTCAGGGCTGTAGTATTTAAAAACTCAGTGACACTGATGTTGACAACTTAGATTTTTAAAGATTATTTGAGCTGTCACTGATGGTATCAATTTCCTTGACTATTTTCATTGAAGCTGATGGCACCCTTATGTTGAAAGACACATACAACACTGTACATACATACTGATTTAGTTACTAACATTTAATTATCTTGTATTTTTTTGTAGTATTAACATTTAAGTTTATAGTGAAAACTTAATAGTGTCACTTAAAATGATATGAAATTAATCTAAACTGATCATTAATATTTTTTAACATTTTAACATTTTATTTACTGACCTAATGCAACCCATTAACTAATTATATCTATAGTATACCATAATGGAATGTGTCACATTTTTGCATAATCAATAACCATGTTATGCCCCTGATATTAACAGAAATACATGCTCTTTTGCCATCATAGGAACCTCAGTGTTGTTCCATCACAAACCAATAAGCTTGAGTAGTAGCTTTTGCCATTTGTTGCCAGTCTTGCCTTTACTGTGACTTGGCAGTTAAAGTCTTAGGGACTTGCATGATCTTCTTCAGTATTTAGGTTAAAAATATGAAGGAAAAAAACACCTTCATTTACATATATATATATCTATTACCTTCCCATCCCTTTAAAGATTATAAATGCAGAAAATATCAGCATTGCTAAAAAATCAAGCAAGTTGAAGTACAAACATTTTGCAGAGGTATTTTCAAAGAGCAAGCTTTGATAAAATACAATTAAATTACAGTACCTTCTATGGAAACTATAAAATTTATCTGTAGAACTGACATCTCATTAATTTAAGCTAAATTATGCAGATAAAGTAACAGCTTATAATGTTTTTTTCAAATTCTATATGTATCATTAAACAACACATTTAGTGTTTGTTTTGCATATCTTACTTTTCATGAGCTAACATAGAGGATCCATGTGTATGCTGATTGATTATAACATGGCTGTAAACAGATCTGTTCTTGTTTACATTCAGTTAGCAGTGTTATCTAGAAAAGGAGGAGGAGGACATATTTTGTGAAATGATAATAAGTCTGAGAATATGGCCAAAAATATACAGTGAATGTGATAAATCTTGCAAGTGACAAGTCCTCAAATGGCAATCCTCCTCATCTTTTACATTCCTCATGCTCTTAACATAATCTGCAAACAGGCTCACATAACTTGTTCCATCTACCATGTTGTTTGCATATATCATACAGTACAGAGAAAGAAGACAAGTAGGTAAATACAATTAGATAAATACAAACACACATGCAAATGCACACACACACAGACACACACACATACACACACATATATAAAAGTCCCCATATATAAAAGTGGAAGGAAAGATGAACCTTCAAACTACAGACCCATATCCCTGACAAGTGTTTTGTGCAAAATATGTGAGAAAATAATAAAGAAACAGTGGTCTAAATTTCTAGAAGAGCATAAGTTAATTACCAGCAAACAATATGGATTTCAAAAGGGCCGATCATGTGTTACAAACTTACTCAGTTTTTACTCAAGAGTGACAGACAGAACACGGGAAAGGGATGGATGGGTTGATTGTATTTATCTAGATTTAAAAAAGGCCTTCGACAAAGTTCCACATACAAGACTATTATGGAAACTGGAAAATAAAGGAGGATTGAAAGGAAATATGAAAAAATGGATGGCAAGCTACCTAATGGGAAGGGAGATGAGAACTGTGGTCAAGGACATAAAATCAGAATGGAGAAATGGAGAAAGCGGAGTACCACAGGGTTCAGTATTAGCACCGATAATCTTCCTGGTATATGTAAATGACATGGCTGAAGGAGTTAATAGCTACATAAACCTATTTGCTGACGACGCTAAATTACAAAAACATAAGAAACAAAGAAGATTGTGAAATATTGCAAGAAGACCTATACAAAATTTGGAAATGGAGTATGGATTGGGAGATGGAATTTAATGTGAAAAAATGTCATGTTATGGAAATGGGTAAAAGTGAAACAAGACAAATCTGGATATACAAAATGGGAAATGGTGAAACATTAAAAAAAGTGCATGAAGAGAGAGATCTGGGAGTAGCAATGAGGGATGATAATCAACCAGAGAGTCATATAAATTGGATCTTTAGAGACACATATAACTTGGTGAGAAATATTGGAGTAGCATTTAACTACATGGACAAGGACATGATGAGAAGGCTAATCACTACCATGATTAGACCAAAATTAGAATATGCAGAGGTGGTGTGGTCCCCCCATAAGAAGAAGCATATAAAGAAACTAGAAAGAATACAGAGGATGGCATCAAAAATGATCCCAGAGTTGGAGGGATTAATATACGAGGAAAGATTAAAGGAAATGAACTTAACAACACTGGAACAAAGAAGAGAAAGGGGAGACCTAATCCAAATTTATAAATTATTAAACAAAATAGATGAAGTAGATAATGAAGAACTACTAACAGAAGGAAACATAAGCAGAAATACAAGAGGACACAGTAAAAAATTGAGAAAGGGGAGATGCTTGAGAGACACAAAGAAGTATAGCTTCCTGCAAAGAAATGTAGAGGTTTGGAACAGTCTGAGCGAGGATATAGTATCAGCGAGGAGTGTGCAAAGCTTTAAAGATAAGTTGGATAAATGCAGATACGGAGACGGGACCACACAAGCATAATGCCCAGGCCCTGTAAAACTACAACTAGGTAAATACAACTAGGTAAATACACACACACACACACACACACACACACACACACACACACACACACACACACACACATACACACACAAAGAGACAACTATAAATTTTATATAATTTTCAAAATATACAGCAGTTCAATTACCAGTCAGCTTTTCACTTCTGTGTGGAGTTTGTACTGCTCTTTTTAAATTGTAAGAAAACCCCTCTTGCCTTTAACAAAGCACTTGGGAATGTTTCTTCTTGGGTCAACATTTCTACTGAGAGATCACTGAGATGCACTGGCTGTCATCTTAGCAAATATTCTCTGGATTGCCTCAGAGGGCATAATACAGGCTTTAGTCTGCTAGTGGAACTTGTGGTGAATGTTTGCTGGATCTAATTTTTTTCAGGATTTTTTTATGTTTAGATCTCTGAGATACTGAAACAGCAGGTCATTGTTTACGATTCAAAATGAGTACTTGAGTCATTTATGTATATCAAAAACATTACTGGTGCCAACACTGACCCTTGTCGTGTTCCACTTGTTACTCTGGTTCATCCATCTGACATTTGATCCCTTATTGCTGTCTTCATGTCAATCTCTCAAATAGCCCTCCATCCACTTCAAGATGTTTCCCTACAGTTCTTCTATGTTTTCCAGTTTCCATAATAGATGCCTGTGTGGAAATTGATCAAATGCTTTTTTCAGATCAAGATACAAACACTCCACCCAGCCTTCTCTTTCCTGTAACATGTCAACTGCTCAAATGTAGAAACTTAATAGGCTTGTGAATCACAGTCTTCCTCCCCTGCAAACAAATTGATGATGATGATGATGATGATGAGTGTGTGTGTGTGTGTGCGTGTGTGTGTGTGTGTGTGTGTGTGTGTGAAACACAGCACAAATGGAATTTGTTTATTATATTTAGTTTAAAGAAAAATAGCAGGGAAGTCATCAGGGGGATACAGATAAGTCAGTGAACAGATTGATTTCCTTGTGAAGACCATCTTGTGACAAAGGGTTCCTATGCAGACCCTGCGGCAACGAAGAGCTAGAAGTGTGCTGTTTGAAGAAACAACATTACATGTGGTCATCTCTGGGCTCCATCTGCGATGCTAGCCCTAACCCCAACACAGCTACATAAAATCAACCATTCCATTATCATGGGACCAATCCACCATCTAAACTACAACAGCTATCATGATAACACCTGGAGACCTCATTTGTGGATGACCTTGCCTCTTGGCCAACTGTCTTGCCCAACTAGGAAGCTTCTGACTTTGATGCTCCACTACTACAATACCCAGACCTACTGGTTCTCATCAGGTGATCCTTGAAGTGTTACCAACATTCCCAAAATAACCGCATGTGTGTTCATGCTTTATGCTTCCGTGTGTGTGTGTGTGTGTGTGTGTGTGTGTTTGTTTATGAGATGATCATCATGGGGTGTGTGGTGCCTAACAATTGTTTGTATACTAACAATGACAACTAGTTTTATTGAAAGTATTACTTATAAAATACTTGTAAAGTCTTGCAATCTGTAAGTAACTTGGATTATGTATTAGGTCCTCTGTGATGACATTGAAAATTTGTATCATTGTTAAGGCTTTTATATATATATATATATATATATATATATATATATATATATATATATATATATATATATATATATATATATATATATATATATATATATATATATATATATATATATATATATATATATATATATTTTTTTTTATTCAAGTTGTTGACTTCTTGCCAAATTGATTTTGGCTGTTTATGGTATATTAATAGCTCTGTATATTTATGATTGAATTGTAACATTTTAAAAGTATTGTTACAGAGTACATTCGATATGTACTGATACCATTATCCATGAACCATTCCTGATTTTAGAGGTATGCTTGTTTTCAAAGATAATTGTTGTTGACCAGCAAATACCCATACCACCATGTTTTCCTCTAATGTTTTCTAAAGTATACCCTAACTTACAAGGATTTTATTACCAGGTGCCTGATGTCACAATGGTGGAGGCAGCTGTGCTGGAAGTCATGGAATTGAAGAGTTTCGTGTTGTGACCAAAGCATCAGGAGGTGCAGAGGAGGCTGCTGACAGCTTACCTGTAGAGAGGAGGGAAGGAGTGGTGCACGTTGAGCTGGGAAGCTGCTGGTCTACCTCGTGCCTGGTCTAACCCACAGTTGTTCAGTCACATTCGGCCAGGCCTAGAGCCACCCCTTGTTCACACCACCACTGTCACTGATGCCGCCTATGAGGTGGATGTTGCTTGGGGCATCTGTGTGAAGTCATCTCGGAAGGCTCGCCTCACACCAGAGCGACGCCAGAGCATGCCTGAAATTGGGTAAGCTCAGCTTACATTTACTTTATGTTTTGTCTTTTGAAAATGAAGTGAGAGTCTGAAACAACAGCTTGATCCATGTTTGGAATTACTGATGATGATTTTATCTTGCTTTAGGATTGATTTGCATAAAATAAGGATGCATCATGAGGAAACTAGAATTATGATGATGTAACTGAAGCCATTAAATGACATTTCCTATTGAAATAGAACAACAGTTTGTTCAAGATATAATGCTATTGCCCTACTTTTCTAGTACTCAGGTCATAGGAAAGGTGAATAGGTTTTGTAGAACCACTGCAAAATTATGAATTAAAAACTAACACAAAGAAAACCTTGTAAATGTTCAGTTAATAATTATGGAGCTTGGTCACCATGTAAATATCTACTCTATGCAGCTAAAACCTTATTTACTATACAAGGCCATTGTACAAGTTATAATAAAACACATTTTGGGTAAATTATCTTGAGTTCTTGAACGCTTGCTAATTAAGAACAAGAAATGGACTTAGGCAGGTCATGTCACATGTTCAACTGATAACAGATTGACAACAAAAAAGTAGCAGTGACAACCCAGAAAGTGTACAATTAATGCCAGTCGGAGGACCAGGTGGAGAGGTGCTATTACATAGAGCAGTTGCCAGAGCAGGATGGAATACATTTAACATCAAACAGTGAAGTGGAGAATGTTGGGAAAGACCTTTGTGGGCTACTAATAGCTGAAGATTATGATTATGACTTACTGTAGACAAATTTCAACAAGATTTTAAACCTTATTTGGTATAACACATATCATATTTGTTAAAAACTATCTCTGTGGCATATTGATTAGCACATCTAGCTATAGGTCCTCAGGCTCAGGTTTGAATCTAGGCAAGGAGAGTCATCTATGGGGTGAAATTATTTAGCAATGTTGCAGCTAGGTAGTGATGACTGAAATCCATCCTTTAAATTTTCTCCTATCCACACATTACCTCATGAAAATATGTTCATTAATTTTCTGATATCATGCTTCAGTGATATCTTTGTATGGCGGCAAAATAAATTACTTAGTTCTTCATTATATATCCCAAATTACTACTGTTACCTAATATTTACAGAGTATGTGAGACCGAAGAATGTGGAGAGACAGATGCAGTTGTTGGTGGCAAAATAGAATTCCGTGTTCTTGATAAGGATAAGAAGTTTTCTCAGCCTACGGGTCCCACCACCATTGTTGCCAGCCAAACCCGGGTGTCCCGCCAGGAACTGTCGGCGGTGGTGCCAGCTCCTCCAGCCTTCAATGCAGAATCTGAAACCACTGCACCTCCTCCGCCTCCATCTCCTCCACCTGCGCCCTCCATGTTAGACCTGCCTGCTGGAACCGCAAATAAATCAGCTTCCCTCCAGTCCAGCCCACACACACACCCAGAGGAACGTTCTATTTATTATGATGCACCACCACCAGATGATTCTGCTCACCAGGCTAGTCATAGAAGCAAAGCAGCTCTCAAGAAAGGACCAGGGCGAAGAGGGGCACAAAAGTACTGAATCATCCGATGGGACTGTGAAAGATAAGAGTGATATGTGAAGCAAAAAAGGATGACCCTAGAAGATTTGCTTGGTGTTGTGGCCTTGCCGGTCGTCATGGAGGACAACAAAGATCGTGAAACAGATTCCACACTATATGAATCAGCAAACAAAGTCCCTTTTAGTAGTCTATATGAAACTGCGGCTCATGATCAGACAGTTGTTACTACTATGCAAGAGAGTTCACGTTATGAGACTGTCATGGGTTCACGAGAGATTGAAGGAGGACGCGACAGGACACTATCTGTGAGGAAGAGAAGTCACTTGTCTCTGAAAGAAGGAAATCATTAGAATATTTGTTAGAAGATAAGCAAGATGGAGAAGATTCAAGAAAGTATCTGTTATTAATTTGCATGACTTATCTGCAGCCTTCCAAGCCTCCACAATGATAAGCAGATCCTGGACTGTGACGCCTTCAGTCTCACTAAGGGGAACGCCTCCTCACAGTGAGAGTGGTGGCCGCAGCCGGTCCTTCCCGCCACCGTCGCTCCTGTGAGGATCTCCTAGAAGAAGGGTCTGAGGAGTCTTCCAAAACTAATACACCACGTCCTACAGATCTGTTAGCAAGGTCCTCCATGTCACCTGACCGACAGCGAAGCAATGGTGTTAGGAAATCGCCAGGTAGTCAAGATGATTCTTCTCTAAAAGTCGCATTCCTGTGCCTATGTGGGCTCGCACTGCCAAGGAAGGTGAGCCAGAGGGAGGCCTTATCACATCATCTGGAGGGAGAAGCCCACGCTACTCTGAGTCTGATCGCGCTGAAGCTGTCCGTAGAATTTCAGTTGCCTTGGCTGAAAAGGTAGCTTCACCAGGCAACGAGGAAGATTCACTTAGCACGCGAAGTGGAGTGTCAGAACATCGGTCAGCCCGAGAGCGTGGGTCAGTTGCATCTGCGGTCAATGACTATCAGCGTTCAGGCAGCCAAGAGGACCATAGTGAGGACCTTGCTGACCTGACCCCCGCTCTGCGCAGGAGACGGCAGGGTGTGGACAAGTATGTAACAGATGAAGCTCAACTGAATCTTCGCTTCCAGCGCCGCCGAACCCGCCCAATGTCAGATGTCACACCACCTCCGCCAACCATCCTTCAGTCTAGAAACCGTCAGAGGTATGTGGCCCATTTCATGTCCACTAACAAGACAAAAGAAAAATTGTTTTTCCAGTATCTCATGAAATACATTCTGGTCAAAAAAATATATATATAGTCAAGTCAGTAAATGGATAAATGGTCTGTTTGTAAACGTAGATAGTTGCTTTAGATTATATTTTCCTGCACATAAAAAGTGGCATCCAAGGAAACTATATGAAAAAGAATCAGAAAGGGTCCACAGTCCACAAAGAGTAAAGTTTTGAAAATCTATTTTTTTCATAGTAAATCTCTTTAGGTGTGCAACAGCACTACTTTAGTGATATATAAATGTTGTCAAGTTCAATGTATGATCTTTCTGCATCAACTATGCTTTTTTCCTATAAGTTCAATATCTATCCTTTCAATAGGGGAAATAGGATTTCCATGATGAGATCTCATGATGATAAGGATGATGGAATGATGATGACGTTAGTTAATCACTAAAATCACATTACAGTAACAGACAACGAGTGTCCATGATAGAAGCAGGAACAGGTGGTCGATATTTTGACACTGGAAGAGGTGTACCCTCCTACCTCCTCAAGCTCCCAACATGAAGACTCTAGTGAGTCTGAGAGTTCACATCCACGGAAGCCACTGCCCCTTCTTCAGAGCCTCCTCAGCAGCCAGAGATGTTGCTGCCAGGTTAGATATCTATTATCACTTTTGTTTTCATGATGATGACTGCTTTCTAATAGAGCTCAGCATGTTTCTGAGGATATAAATTGAATAAGGAAAACCTCAACTAAAAAATAACAACTGTAGAAGACTAAAAATCAGATTTTTTTGTTTTGTTTTCTGAGGCCTTGCTTTGTCTGGTGTTTCCCTTAATAGCTTAGTTGTGACAGAAAACTTTTTTTATATCCCTTCTATGCACTGTATTTGCTCCCCATTTTTCTCATTGTTCCTTCACATCACAGTTTGTTTGCTTGTATTTCTGCACTTTAACTTTCAAACTTATGATCCATGATTTTACTGTTACACATCATCTTAACATACATCCCTGAAAATCCTTTCTCTATAAGTAAGTAGTGTATATTTTACCCTGATACTGCACTCAGATTTATAAAGGTTTTATTTTGTATCCCTGCTTGATAGTGTACATGGCACACTTTTCATGTATCATATTAAGATGTTTGATTTTTTTTTCTGACTTTAACTGTCAATGCATCGACATGTGTTAATATCATTAGTTTTCTTAATCCTGTATTGGAATTCATATTTACTTGTCTTTTTTTTGCTTTTCTTCTTCAATACATGATCATGTACATCGTCTTGATTTTCCATCTTTGGATGACTTTTTCTTAAACTTCTAACTCTCTATAAACTGCTGCTACTTACATTATTTTGCATCCTCATTTTTTTTTTTTCGAGCTTAGCTTTCCATCATTCTTTCTCCTTTTATTTAGTTAATTATCATGTTAGTTTTTTTTATACCCTTAATTTTATTTTTATTTACATTCTCGACAATGTATTACGCTCTTCTTTAACCGACTCCATATTTTTCATATTTTTTTTACACCTCAGATGCATCAATTAATCAGTTTAGTCATATCATTTTGTTTATGCGCCTAATATCAAGCATCATAATCTGACCTTATTTCTTATCCATCAGATCCATTTTCAGTCTTCCATCCTTAGTTTTGTAGCTAATGAAACTCATTTGGTCCTATTCTCCACTCCTCCTTCAGGTACCTGTGAATCATCTTATGCTCAAAGAAAGTATTAATCAAGATCAGCCCTCTCTGCACTGACCTCTACCAGGTAGTCATCATTTTCATTCACTCCAGGCACACTCCTGTCACCCTGCTCATTCACTTTATTGTCATTTACATTTACATTTGTCTCTCCTATTACAGTTACTTCTGTCTCTTTATTTAATTAAACATTCCCCAAAATATTTTCTAACTTATCTTCATGTTGTTCCTTGCATCTACAGGATTTAGTCATTTGTAACTGATCTACTCTTTTCATACATGTGACCCATCTTCATCCATGCTCTCATACATTTCCAGGATCAGTGGGCTCAAGAATGCACACCTTTCCCTGTCCCTTCTAATTAGAAGCTCCTTGAAATCCCTTCCTTCCCATTATTCACTGAGTTTTTACTAATGTGTCAGTGCAGACAAACATTTCTGATTTCTGAAAGCAGTTAGTTTTGAATAATTTTACTTAATGACATTTTTCATTCACAGCAGGCAGTTTTCTTGATTTATTCAATATAGTTAATCAATCCTTTGTTGAATTTGGCCTTTTATTCCACTGTGCCATTAAAATATAATAAGTTGTCAGTAGGCTCTCAGTTTGTCTTAATTAATTCAGAAACATTTGCAAAATTTTCATTGTTGTCTCTAGTGACTCCATCTTCCATCAATTTTATGGAGTATACACACAGTGACAGGAGGGATGGATTAATTTATGGGCCTCAGATAGAGAGCATTTCTCAGTGAAA
Organism: Eriocheir sinensis; assembly: GCF_024679095.1. Lineage (NCBI taxonomy): Eukaryota > Metazoa > Arthropoda > Malacostraca > Decapoda > Varunidae > Eriocheir > Eriocheir sinensis. The sequence continues at coordinate 7,996 of NW_026110307.1, read as the reverse complement.
TTTTCCAAATAAAATTAAAGTTTTCCGAATTCATTTACATGTTCCATATAAAATGCATTTCAGATTTGCAGTGATTTTGATGCTGTCTCTGTGCATGGTGAAGTTATCCATTATTTATTTGTACATCTTGCTAGATGTGAAAATTTAATATTTCAGCTGGCTTGCAAGCTTTAGTGTAAACACTGTATTGTGTGGAGTCTCTACTCATTTCATTAAGGATTGTATTGTCATATTTGTTCTTTCTTTTCTTAAATATCATCAGAAAAAAAGAATCAGAGTTCATCTAATATTGAAACATTGTTGTTTTTAAAAATAGAATTAGTGATTGCAATTAGTTCTGGCAATAGACATCAATAATTTCTGTGACATCTTATCATATCCATTTTATTATTCTTAGTTGCTTCTTTTTATACATTAATTTTCCTTAAATAAGTTGACTTTGTATCATGTTAAATTAAGAAGAAAGAGCCAAGTCTAGTCTTACTGAATAATCTTTTCCTCTCCAGAATACGACGTTATCGGCCTTTGAGTGCAGACAGTGGTGACAACTTCAGAAGGCAGCACCCACAACGCACAGTTTCTCCAGACTGACAAGAACCCCGGCCCTAGTCTTCATCGGCAGGAGGAGAAAGACAGCTTCCAGATCCACTCATCTGCAATGCCTCACAGACCTCCCAAACACACCTTTACTCCTCTCACACCCACAAACGCACAAAGTCTCTACCCAGCACATGCAACATTTGTACCCACAAGCTCAGCCACATGAGGTCATTTGGTGAAGCATACTCAAATCTTCCCCTGCCAGAACCACAGTGTTATGTGAAGATGAAGGAGACCAAGAAGCCAAGAAAGGTAAGAAAAGTCTGTGGATGTTGGCAAATGTTTTTAAGAAGACAAAGAAGAACTTCGCCATCCACAATAAACAAAAATAAAGAATTGAGCCAAAGTAATCTGAAAAATTTAAGACCCCCATGTGTGTAATATAGGAACATAAATGGTGCTCACTCTCATGAAATATCAAGCAGTAATCAGGAACACCACAAGATCTAAGTATATTTTTCTCACTGATGTGGGTACAAAATATCGGGAACATTAATTTCTTCACATGAAGATTATGCTGTGAATGTGTTCTCCTATCTGGTGTCAGTAATGGAACAGCTGAGTTGTGGAGGCAAAATATCCATACCTTGAACTGCTGTGGGGTTGTGGGGTGTTGATGGTGAGAGGAGCTGTCCTTCCTCCACTGCCTGTCATGAGACGTGGGTCCCTGAGGGTGGTGGGAGCTATGCGTAATCACTCTTGACAGCTAGAATCAGGTCAGTGCAATTAGGGTGCAGTCGGTTGTATCATCACCTGCACATGGTTGTGATATTTGATAATGTACGCTCAGTGTACTCATTACACTTCCTAGGTTAGGTAGTAAATCAAAGCATCCTTGTTGCCATTGATTGACTTTTTTATAGGTCATGCTGGCCACAGCCCCAGGTTATTATAGTTATCTTTTTAGCTGAGAAAACAGTATAAATGGATAATTTCTAATGTAAATGAAAATCAAGACCTAAAAGGAACCTATGGTCAAATGTGATGTAATATTCTTTTTAATGTTTCTTCTGATTCTAGGTAAAATTTTACCATTTCAAAGGTTCACAGTAACTGTTGTAAATTCTACTAATACAAATTAGCCTTTGATATTGCTGTTTCTTAATGAACTATTTTGGAGAATAACTGCAAAATGTTATAGAGTGTCTGAAAGTATGTATCTCTCACATATTGCTCCAAATACTCAGTAGTCTCTTACACTTTGAAGCTTTCTGTCAGCTTTCTTCACGCTTAATTCAAGAATGCTGTAATTATTCCAAGGGTGCACATACATTATGCTAATAATGCAAGTTTTGAATGTTCATTTGCAAGTGAAGTTCTTGGGTTGTCCCTGTGCCATCTCCCAAAGTGTTGGTTGCCATGCATTAGCTTCCATTTTGTTAATGACGACCATTAATTTTATATAAACAGAGGTGGAAAAGTCAGGAGTTGTAGTTCTCTAGTATTTATCAAGACACACAGGAAGGACTGTGCAAAAGTATTGCTAAAAGTTATTAACAGTGGACTGCCATGAAAGAATTTATATTATTATCATTAAGAAACTCAAGAATCATGGTGAACTTTTTATCATGGCTGAATGTGGAAAAATTATGGAAATGTAGTGAGAATATTTATAGAATGGTCAGTATTTTATTATTTTCACTGCAAAAAGAGTGTAAAGGACTTACTTCAAAAAATGCATATGATAAATCTTTAATTGTGGGCAAAGTATTACTTTGCATTAACTGAAATGAAATTATGTTATTGGAAGTACTTTTATCAAACTGTATTGTAGGTATGTGTAAATTGACTTTATTACATTATAATTGGTGTAAATGTTATGCCATATTTATACTCTAGTTGTATACATTTGTTCTAGTCATTTTATAGTACATGTGCTCATGGCTTTGCAAAGAAAAATGGGGATGTTATGGAACTCATCAATGGAGATTGTAGTTTTTTTTATGAACCAGCGTACCACATTACATATACTCATATACTTTTTTCATACTCCTTCAAGGTTATTATAAATCAGTTGACTGTCTCAAGATGATAGTTAAACTATTCAGATTTCTTTTTAACTTCAGATATAAAAACAACTTTCAGACTATTTACTTGACTAACTCAGAAGCTTCTGGAAGTAAAGGTCCATGTCCTTCTTGTCTCAAGTTTACTTCAAGCTTATCAACTTTATCTTAGCTGTGATGTCTCAATAAGAAAGCCCAAGTTTTATAAGTGCAAATGCAAAGCTGAGATTACTCCAACCAGGTGAAAATGGAAAATCTGTAGAGCTGTTGATATAGTCAAGGTGCTTTCAACAATAATTATTTGTTATGGAGTACGCCTTCCCACCAGTGAGTAAGTGGGGTACACGAGATGCTGTGTAGTCCCGAAAAAAAACTGTGCTAGTAAATCTTCAAGTTCTGCTAGAGAGCAAAACCTATGAAACATGGTTTTCAGGTATTAGGGTTAGAAAGAGTAATTATCATGCCTTGACAATTAAGCTTGGATTTATAGAGAGAAATTTCCATGGTACCTCCTCAAATTTTACTTCTAATATCCACATGAGGGAAGGATAATTTTACTTCCTGCCTTAGGGTCAACCCATTTATTTGCATTCTCAAATCAAAAGCTCATTTGCAGTCAAGTGAGTTTCATTTGATTTTGCACATAACTATGACATATAGCTTTTCATATATGGTAGTCATGTTCTCAAGTATTATACTTCACAGACTCAACTGTATTACTTGCTTGATACTACTTATCATTTTTAAGAGAAATTTGATATCAGCTAAATGAATATTAAGGTCTTCAGTATTGTCACCTTTCTAGGAAATTTAGGATAAAATCAAAGTAATCCTTCTTTATTATCACCGATTAATTATGGATATTTTTCTTTTGTTGAATATCATAAAAGTTCCTAGTTTGTCCTTTTCAAGCTCAAGTTAAGCATCACTGTTGGAAACCATGTGACCTACTTTATCATAGTGAAGTAAATATGAATTTCCTTATTTAGGGAAGAACTAGGTCAGGTTGGGCAGCCAGACAGTGATCAGAGAAATACCTGGAGGCTTGAAGGTATGGATAAAGGAATAAATTCTTCATACAGTCACAAGTGAGGGTTGTTCTGATGACGCTCTCATAACCTTGCATTCAGGTGCAGTAAAGTAAAGTCATGTGGACTCTAGGCAGCCTACCTGGTATTAATTAACTCATGAGTTTGTATAATAGCATGTGGAGGACACAAGTTGGGTTGGCTGGGTAAAGTTAAGAAACGTCCACACTGATTAAAATGTTAGTGAATGATCAGTTTTATACTGTCAGTGCTGTTGGGTGATACCGGCCAAATACTAAACCTACCAAGAGCTTTTTCATATGTTCTTGAAGGCTGTATAAAATCTTTGAATAGCTTGTGGAGTGGAAGGAGGCTGCTGCCAGCCTCTTTTGCCTTGTGTTCCTTTATCCCTTGTTTCTTTATTGCTCATATATCAATGTCCATGGTATTTTTTATTTTGAACTTATTCATGTGGTTACTGCCATCTGTCTATATATGTCCAGATTAGTATATTTTGTTCTGTGTGTGATTAGATTGTTAGTTTAAAATTAAATTATAGCAATGCCTTCTAATGTTTTTATTTAATTCTCTCCGAATTGCTGCTAAAATTCCTGTGAATCATGCAGCATGTGCAGTGCCAGTAAATATTGCACTAAAATATTCTTGCTTCTGCAGGTCATTTCAAGTGGCCATCGCGTGAAATTTTGCTCAGCCTCATCTTCTTAGTTGTACGAATGCAGTGAAATGAGTTGAGTCTACTTATTTTAATCATTTGAATGGCAGTGGTTTTCCTCTGTTATCTCTCCAATAAGACAACTACCAAAATGCTAGATGCACATTCTAATTCTTATCTTAATCTTACTTTGGTGAGCTAGTAAACTTATTACATTATGGATGTTAAGATTTAAGGAAACCACGCATAGAGGGCAGTCAGTCCACAAAGTAACTTCTGAGAATGGGCCATGGTAATCACCAACTTCTGACCCCATCCATAAATCTGTCTCAACTCACTTTTTAATCTTTCCATGGTATTTACATCAACTCTCTCTCTCTCTCTCTCTATATATGTTGTAGTGATCCAGGAAGTACGGGCCATGGGTCTCCCTCAAATGCCTGAGAGTATACAATGGCCTCCCCAAAGAAATTCGTTATAGATACTGCCGCCTCAATCATATATATCACGAACCTTATAGTCGATACTGCACGCTTCTACCACACAAACAAAACTAACGGCGGCCTCACACGTTTAACGAATTGGCTACTGAGGCGAAGGCTTCGGCCTGAAAAGCACAACAAACCGATGTGACTAATTCCATGTACAGTCCGTCGCCGATGAACAGTTGGTCTCCCCTAAAAACTCGCGCTGATCCGCCTTCTGTATATATATATATATGAGAGAGAGATATATATATATATATATATATATATATATATATATATATATATATATATATATATATATGCTTGATTTGTCAGACAATTTCAGATAATAAAGACAACATAAGCTGAGGTCTGCAAAGAAAGTTGTCAGGTTTGTCATATTGACAAACTACGTGACTGGGCTGGCCAGGTCATTACCCAGGTCAGAGCACTCTGTTAGTAAATAATACAACATCAGGATGAGGTTTTGGGAGGTCAGGGGTGGCTTGCCTATGCGGCATGCAGCCCTTGTTTAGGGCATTGAAGTTATAACATGTATACCTCTTTGATCAGAAGGTAGCCTATACCCTATCCTCACCTTCACGTGGTGCGCACTGGTTACTACCTGCCGGGTAGAACCAACGGAAGTGGGGAAGAGATCATCAGCTGCTTTGTTTTATCCTTGTTGTATGTCTCCACACTACATTGGACTGGTCACCATTGCATCTAATACTTTTATCGAGTCTTTAGAGGCAGGAGCTGATGGCCAGAGGTAAGAAGAAAGGAATATATGACTGGTGTCTATAAATGGAATGGTCTAGGTGGTGAGGAAGAGGAGACATGATTGAAAATTTTGTAATGGTAGAGTGGATGGGTTAAGGAGTGAAACACATCTGAGGAACTGGTGTGAGTGATGGTAGAAGATACGTGGAGGGTGCCTGGAGGGGTTGTGTGATTGGGACAGATGAGAAGAGAGGCAGTGGAGGATGCCATTTGTGGATGTCTGAAAGAGTGTGGAATGGTGTGACTGATTAAGATTGAAGGGATTGCACTGTGTGGATGAAAGGAAAGCAGTTTTAGTAAAGTATGTGCCGTAGTTTGTATTTATGCACCAGTAAATGTAAAAAGTAAAAAAGGACTGAGAAAGGGAAGTGGAGGAAGTAAACACGTTCAAAGAGCCAGAGAAAGGAAACTTATTATGATGGGAGATATGAATGCTAAAGTGGGTGATGAATGTGAAATGGATGTAGGGAAATGGGATACCTTGGAAGAATGAAAATGGAGAGTGCTGGTGATGCTCAAAGGAGAAGGAAATGTCTTGAACACCTTCTTTCAGCAGCCAAGAATATCCAGCACTGATACACATGGAGGAGGGGAGAAGATAATGAGCAAAAAAGGATTGATTGGATTATGTGGCAGATGAAAAGGCTGAAAATAAATTTGTGCTGCAAAGGTAGTAAGAAGAATACAGAATTGACCATCTGGCAGTGCTGGCAAAGCAAGCTGAAAAAGGGTGTTTGTGCAGCAGAAGTAAAAGAGGAACATTGAAGATAGAAAAGTTACAGGAAAAATGAGTAGAAACGGAATGGCAGAGGCCTTTAAGTGAAATGGGAGTGTAAAAGAGGTACAAATATTGAAAAGTTTTTAAACATTTAAAGAAATAATGGTAAATTACAACGAAAAAGTGGACAGAGTGGTAGAGATGAAAAAGAAGAGAAATCTATGGTGACAGAAGATATAAGGAGGATAGTAAAGAAAAGGAAATTTTTTAAGAAACTCAAGAAGAAAGAAATGTGGTTGAACAAAAGGGAAAGGAAAAGGAAGAGCAGAGAATGCAAATTGAAATTAAACAAGCAATAAAAGAATGTAATTTAAAGAAGAGCTGATGAAGACTTTGAAAAAGACTATGAAAATATAAAGGAATAGGAAATCATATTGAAAAGTAAAAACGGTGAAAAATGCAGAAAAATATTCTCAAGTGCAAAATAAACATGGATGAGAGTCGGAGGATGTTGAAAGATTTAGAAGCAGAAAGAGATGAAAATATTTCAAAAATTAATGAATTCTTGAGGATGGACGTCCAGCAGCTGTAACAGCAGCAGTTTTGCAGAGGTAGAAGAGGAGTAAGAGTAAAGAAAGTTAAAGTATAACATATGAAGAATTAACCAGGTACAAAAGATAAAAAATGGAAAGGCAGTAGGAATTGATGGAACCGTAAGAAACATTGAAGCGGAGACTGGATGTAGTTAAGAAATGGATGGTCAAGATATGTGAAGTAGCATGGGAGACTCGCATAGTCTCCTTGGCAGAACGAAGGCCCCAGAAGTTGATGGCTGAGCAAGGAAACTAAACCACGGTCAGCGCATCTGGAGGAGTAACACCGGTCATAATTAATAGTTCTATTTTCATATCTCTTTCTATCCATTTAAATAGCTATCTATTTATTCATCAAGCCGCTTAACACCCCCGACGCATTTTAATTTATAAGTAGCAGCGTTTCGCTGATTGGTTGCGCTCAGAACATTACATTTATCAGTTTCAGGTCCAAAAACTTACCAATACACCTGTAACGCTATCCAATTTACGTTATTGTTAAAACTGTAAAGTATCAATGCTTTTATATACTATGGGTCGAAACCGACAATATACGATGATTCGTTGATGTATGCACTGCCATGCAGTACATCATGGAGGCACCGATGAACGTCACCGCCAGTTATTGTTATTTCCCAAATTAAATTTCTGAAGGGTGCACACGGACATCACAGGAAATTGGCGAGTAAACAGAGTACACGTCAGGACTATTTACAGTTTGTGAGGATCTTTACGGACGAATAATAAGGAGTTCCTGTATTTTATTGTCACCGGGCCTGTCTCGCTTTGTTTTTCCTTGTTTAGTCAGTTTTCACTTTCTCTCCTCATCTTTTTTTTTGCCTTCTTCATAATAATTATTCTTTTCTCCTTTTTTTAGTTTCCTCTCCTTTCTTCTTGGGGGAAGTTTCGGTAAAGATTCGTATTAGGTCCGTGCCAGTATCTCATAATCTACTTTATGAAACATCAGTATCTCTTCACATATCTTTTCTATAAACCTTCAACAGTCATGGGAAACGCTTTGAAAATCGAATTCAAGGACTTATTTTTACTCTTGAAATAGGGGATATTATTTACGAAAGTATGCCTCCTTGTTGTGGCTGCGGCGACGCCGCAGCCGCTGCAGCCGCA
>NW_026110306.1:80000-138715 GCF_024679095.1 Eriocheir sinensis | reverse complement strand
TAGATCAATCTCACACCTAGACCTGCTTAAGGGAGTGTCATTTAAAGAGCAATTAGGTATGTGAGTGGTTACCTGCTTACGCTTAGAATACTGCACTTCCCGACACTACTCCACCTACCATGATCCGCACACCTTTATATTTAGCTATCTACATTTTTTTTTTTTTTACAACAAAGGAGACAGCTCAAGGGCACAAAAAAAGGAAACAATAATAAAAAAAAGCCCGCTACTCGCTGCTCCTAAAAAAAAGAATCAAAAGAGGTGGCCGAAAGAGAGGTCAATTTCAGGACCTCTCATTTTCATTTTCAGTTTCAGTTTTCAGTTCATTTTCATACTTTTTTCCTTTTGCCTTATAAGAGAGAAAAGACGAAGGAAAATAAAGGGAGCAGAAACCAAACATATAGGCCACAAATATAGGCTTAAAACGCTCACAAAACAGAAACCAAACACGGAAATCGAAATCGGAGCAACTCAGCACCCACCCACCAGACAAAGCGACAGACAGACATCCGGACAGACAGACACCCATCACTACCCGTCACTTAACGCCAATATACGCCAATTACGCCAGGATTAACTCGTGTGGTTACGCCTGGGTGAAGGGCATGGGGGGAGGGGATGTGGGGGCAAGGCGTGGGGGAAGGCGTGGGCTACTGTGTGCTGGGCGGTGGCGTGTGCAGCCTGGACATCTGCCACTCTGCTCTCACCTCCCCACGCCCTCCCCACGCCCCCCACACGCCCCAATCGAAGGTCAGTAAGGCGTGGCATGTGATTTGCGAGCAGCACGCCTCCCCCCGCCCGGCAACGATCACCCGGCGCCCTCCGATGCACTGGATTATCCTGTGTCATTCCCTTGTCATCAGTGCTAAGTCTGGTGCCCTCTTCCTCTCCCCTTCCCTCAGTCTATTTCCCTCTGTTTTTCCTGTTTTGCTATGTTTTTCCCTGTTTTTCTTATTTCCCTTGTATTTTCTATCATTTTTTTTGTCATTCTCTTGCCAACGCTATATTAAGCTTCTGGTGTCTTTTCCCCTTTCTCTGTGTCTCATTCCATATCTTTTCCTTGTTTTCACAATCTTTATTCTTCTCATCCTGCCTTCACCGCTCCCTGCTTTTTTTCCTGCTTCCTTCCTTCTTCCTTCTTCTACACTCCCTTCCTTCATCCCTCCTTGCCTTCTCCACTCCCTTCTTCCCTCCCTGCCTTCTCCACTCCCTGCTTTTTCCTGCTTCCTTCCTTCTTCCTTCTTCTACACTTCCTTCGTTCATCCCTCCTTGCCTTCTCCACTCCCTGCCTTCTCCGCTCCCTGCTTCTTTTCCTTCTCCGCTCCCTGCTTCTTTTCCTTCTCCCCTCCTTGCTTCTTTTCCTTCTCCCTTCCTTCTTCCTTACCTTCTACACTCCCTTCGTTCATCCCTCCTTGCCTTCTCCACTCCTTTCTTCCCTCCCTGCCTGCCTCGCTCCCTGCCTCACCCTCCGTCACGTCCCGGGCACCAAGTCTCGGCGCATCACCATCAACAAGTATTTTCACCGCACAAAGTCCTGCGCATTAGAACTTCACGCTGATTCGTTTGCCAGCCAAATTTCACTCCCTCACGCCTCCACCCATCACCTCCACCTCCACCACCACCACCACCACCTCAATAAGCACCACTTCCTTGATAACATTCGCCCAAGTTTTCAATGTTAGTTTCTGCTGCTGCGTCTTTTTTTTGTTTGTTTGTTTTTTGTTTTGTTTTGCATTCTTCCTCTTTCTAAACCTTGTCTCTCTCTCTCTCTCTCTCTCTCTCTCTCTCTCTCTCTCTCTTTCCTTGCTTTCTTCTTTCAACCTTATTTTCCTTTTCTATTTTCTTCCTTCACCTCCTCTTCCTCCTTCTCTTATTTCTTTTGCATTTTTTTTCTTTCACCTTTACTTTTCCTCTTGCCCTTAAGTCTTTTTCTTCCTCTTCTTCCTCCTCCTCCCTCTCCTCTTCTTCCGCTGTACTGAAGTCTTAACCCTTATCATCTTTTTCCTTCTTGGTCTTATCTTACTCTTCTTTGCCTCTTATTTCCCTGTCTTAATTTATGTCTATCTCCATCCATTTTTTCCTTCACTCCTTTTCCTCCACCTTTTCCTTATTCCTGCCTTTGTTTTTTGTTTTTCTTTTTAGCAATCTGCCTCTTATCTGGTTTCTTCCTTCCTTCTACTTTTCCTCCTTTTCCTCTTTCTCCTCGTCCTCCTGTTTTACTCCCTCTCACCCTCCTTACCCTTCTCTATACCCCCCTCCCCTCTACCCCTTTCTCTCCTCCTCCTCCTCTTCCCTGTCAAGCACTATCTAATTTTCATTCAATTGGGCGTAAACCTGGGAAAGTCTACGTGTCCTGGGGGGTGGGTGAGGGAGGGAGAGAGGGAGGGAGGGAGAAGAAGGGGGAGAGAAAGAGAGAGAGGGGGGATGAGAAAAGGTGTGAGGGAGAGATGAAGAGAGGGGAGGGAGTATGGATGAGGGGTTGATTGAGGAGAGCAGTAAGAGAGAGAGTGGGAGGGAGAGGGAAGTGTGAAAGGGAGGAATGAAGAGAGGAAGAGTAGGAGAAAAGAGGAAGAGGAGAGAGCGAGGGAAAGAAGTCTAAAGATGGTGAGGTAATAATAATATATGGAAATAAAGAAATGGAAAGAAGAAAGAAGGCGATAAGTTATGGAAAAAATACAAGACAGGAAATATAGGAGAAAAAAATTAATGTAGCCACGATTTTTAAGGAGTGGAAGAAAAAAAAAAGAAAAAAAGGTGAAAATGAGACGCACCTCGAAATAAAGAAAATCAAGAAAGAATGAAAAAGAGGAACAAAGATGACGAAAAAGAAGAGATGAAAGAGGAGGAGAAGCAAAGAGACACAACTCGAAATTAAGAACATGAAGTAGGATCGAACAAGAGGACGAAAGGTGACGAAAAAGAAGAGGAGGAGGAGGAAGAGGAAGAAGAGAAGGAGGAAGAGAAGCAAAGAGACACAACTCAAAAAGAAGAACATGAAGTAGAACCGAAAAACGAGTAACAAAGGTGACGAAAAAGAAAAGGAAAAGGAGGAAGAAGAGGAAGAGGAGCAGAAAAAAGAAGAAGAGGAAGAGGAAGAAGAAGAGGAAGAGGAAGAGGAGCAGAAAATCAGGGAGAGGATGAGCAGAATATAATTAATCCTCAGACAGAGTATATTCACCCCTCAGTATAAATAGGTCAACCCCTCCCCCCTTTCCTCCCCTCAGGCTCCCCTCCATCATCCCCTCCTTTCCTGTGCCCTGAAGCGTCTCCCAACCAGCCTCCTCTCCCCCCCCCCACCTTACCTCCCCTCTTCTCTCCCCTTCTCTCTCCCCTCTCTTCCTATACCTCCCCGGCTCCCTCCTCCCCTCCTGTCACATTGTCTCTCATTGAACATCCTCCTCCCTCTTCCTCCTCCTCCTCCTCCTCCTCCTCCTCCTCTTCTCATAGTCGCCGCTGAGAGATCAATTATATCATCGTGGGAACCTCCTGTTGTCCTCGTCCTCGTCCTCGTCCTACTCTCCTCTGTTTGCCGCCTCTCTGTGTGTCCTTCCGTCTGTTGTGTCTGTTGTGTCTGTTCCGTTTATCATTAAGTTCTTGTTTATAATTGTCGTTCTTGTCTGTGGAAACTCTGGGTATTATTTGACCTTTATTATTATTGTTATTGTTCTGTTTGCTTTGATTCCATTCATCGGCGTCTGTTTTCTTGCTTTTTGTTCGTTTTATTGGTGTTATTAAGTTTTCGTCATCATCATCATCATCTTCATCACATCATCACTCATCATCGTTAGTTTAGTAATTCGGTAAATATTTTTATAGTTAGTTTTATATATTTCTTGAATGTTCGAGCTTCCATTGTGAAAGGTTTAAGTTGTAGCGAAAAGAAACTGAAAAATCTAAGGTAAAAAGAAATATAAAAAAATATTAATAGAAGTAAGCAAAGGTGAGATAGGAAAAAAATAATAAAGATTTGGAATAATTGAAGGAATAAAAGAAGGAAGGGAAGGAGAACTAGAAGAGATGAAATAAAAGTTACGTAAAGGAAGAAGAGAAGGAACAGAAGAAAGGAAGAGAGGCAGGAAGAGAAGGAGAGCTAGAAAAGAAGAAAATAAAGGGTTCGTAAAGGAGGAAAAAAATTTGGAAGAAAGGAAAGGAGAGATACGAGAGAGGAAATAAAAATGAGACACTTGGGAAAACTACACGCACCTGAACATCCACCCATCAAAACCTTACATGGAATCATCATATTGGAGGCTTCCACGAAGATAAAGAGGTCTTCGATAGCGGCGGCGGTAGCGGTGGCGGCGGCGGTGGCGGTAACGGTAGCGAGATACAGCGGCGGCGGCGGTGGAGTCGTCGGCGAACGGGCTGGGCATCGCTTCAAAGAGCCAGAGATAGAGAGAGAGCAAGAGAGCGAGAGAGCGAGACCGAGAGTGAGTGAGAGGCCGAAGTTAATGGTGGCTATTGTGTCGGAGTCTTTATTATTTTGTTTACAAGTTTCTCTTCGCCTCAACGTGCGTCTGAGTCCTTTGTTTCGGCGGTGAATGCCAAGACTCATTGACTCACGGCCCGAGCCAAGATTTCCTCACGCACACAATGGCGCCGCGTTCATCTCTCACCGCGGAGCACAAAGCCTCGGCCAATAGCAGCTGCCCCCGCCGAGAGAGAGAGAGAGAGAGAGAGAGAGAGAGAGAGAGAGAGAGAGAGAGAGAGAGAGAGAGAGAGAGAGAGAGAGAGAGAGAGAGAGAGAGAGAGAGAGAGAGAAGAGACGAGAAAAAAAAAGAGAAAAGAAGATAAAAGAAGAGAAGAGAAGAGGTGAGAGAGGCGAGACAGAGACATACATACATACATACATACAGACAGACAGACAGACAGACAGATATAAAAACACTTAAACATACACAAACACTGACAAACACGCATAGACACAAACAAAGATATACTGGCAAACAGACAGACAAACAGGTAGACAGGTAGAAAACATAACAAAACAAAAAAACATATGCAAAACTAGGATAAATATGCAATTGACAAAATAAAACACACACACACACACACACACACACACACACACACACACACACACACACACACACACACACACACACACACACACACACACACACACACACACACACACGTACATACACACACGAACGATAAGCTTTTACGTACTAGGACTGAAATACCACCGCTAGGTAAACCAACACAAGATATACGGCTCACACTCAGGCCTGTGGAAGCAAACCTAGACGCGAAGAGAAGCGACGAGGAGAGGGGGGGGTAAAGGGAGAGGGGGAGGGGAAAACAGGAGAGGGAAAAGGAGAGGGTGAGGCAGAAGGAGGAGGCGGGAGAGGGAGATGAGGGTGAGACAGGAAGAGAGTGGAGAGGGAGACAGGGAGGGTAAAACAGGAGAGACAGGAATGCTATGGGAGAGATGAGGGAGATGGGGAGAAAGAGAAAAGAGACACAGGACACAGGAAAAGAGAGAGAGAGAGAGAGAGAGAGAGAGAGAGAGAGAGAGAGAGAGAGAGAGAGAGAGAGAGAGAGAGAGAGAGATAGGGAGGAGAGTGGGAAGAGGAACAAAAACTGTGAGGATTGGGAAAGAAGAGGTAAAAGAGAGAGGAGAGATAAGACAAGGAAACAGAGATATAAAAGAACCAAGGATTGAATATAAAAAAAGGGGATGAAGAACGGAAAGTAGAACGCTGGGCGGAGGTTGTGGGGTTAGGAGGTAAAGAGGAAGGGTTGTAAGGGAGAAGTGTTACAGAGGAAAAAGGTGAAAGATAGTGAAGATAAAGGGAAGGAGGAGCTTGATAAGACCTAAAGGGTGAATAGGAGAGCTTTGTGTGAAGATTATGGGGTTAGAAGGCAGGAGAAGGGTGAAAAAAGCTCAGGAAGGGAAGGAATGGCAGGGAAAATACAGGGAAAGGAGGGACTGGGTAAGGGATAAGGGATAAGATGGAGTTGCGTGGTTAGGAGATGAGTGGAGAGGGCGAGGTGGATAGGGAGGGAAGGGAGGAAGGGAGGGAGGTGCTATATGAAAGTTTAATACACGATAGAGCGCTGTGTAAAGAGCTCAGTGACAAGGAAAATACAGGGAAAGGAGGGACTGGATAGGGATAAAGAATAAGATGGAGTTGCGTGGTTAGGAGATGGGTGGGGAGGGCGAGGTGGATAGGGAGGGAAGGGAGGAAGGGAGGGAGGTGCTAGATGAAAGTTTAATACATGATAGAGCGTTGCGTAAAGAGCTCTGTGAAGCGTCCTGTCAAGAGGGTTAGATTTCGCTGCGGGGGTCGCGTTGAGGCGCTAAGAGTCGCTCAATAAGTGTTCCGAGGTAATATTACACTGTGTTAGCCTCCGCCGCCATCACCGCCATCACCGCCGCCGCCACTCCACAACATGATCCGGAATTATGGCGGCGGGGCGGTACTGTGACCCCCGCCGCCCCCACCGCCGCCGCCACCCCGCCTCAGGTGCTTCTGGACCGAGGCTCATTAACGCTGCTGAGAGTGTTTACATCATAAGTCACCTCCACCCACCCTCCACCCACCCTCATCCACCTACACCCACCTCCCATCCCACCTTCCTTCCACCTTACCTCCCATCCTTCCTCCCCTCCCGCTACCCTATCTTCCATTCTCCCTCCCTCCCATCTATCGCCTATGTCCAACCAACTCCCATTCTCCCTTCCTCTCACCTTACCTCCCGTCCTTCCTCCCCTCCCTCTACCCTATCTTCCATTCTCCCTCCCTCCCATCTATCGCCTATGTCCACCCAACCCCCATTCTCCCTCCTCCCACCCATCACCTTACCTCCCATCTTTCCGTCTCCATCTCCACCTTCCTTCTCCACCTCCACCTTCCTTCTCCACCTCCACCCTATCCTCCATTCTCACTTCTCTCACCTTCTTCCTATCCTTCCTCCATCTACCTCCACCCTCTTTTCTTAACCCTCCTCCACCCACTTCCTCTCCACCTTCCATCCCCCTCTCTCTACCCTCTTATTCCCTTTCTTCCTCTACTCCCCTGCTTTCATTCTCTGTCCTCTCTCTCCCACTCCCACCCACCGCCACCCTCATCCACCTTTCCTCTTTCCACCTCTTCCATCCACCTCTCCTCCACCTGTCTCTTCTCCTCTCCCTCACCTGCCCTCCCCTCCGCTCTTTACCACCTCCTTACCTTGCCTTACCTCATTAGGCCTGTGTCACCTGTCTTAATTAAACTCATTTGTGTCTACCTGCAGGGAATCATCTTGTTTTGACCTCATCATCTCTTTCTTTTCTTCTTATATGTGTGATGTAAGTAATTCGTTTGTTTTCTGGATGTCATGGAAAATATCAGACGTTCACTTACATTATTTTCCTTTATTGTTTTATGTTCTTATTTTGCCATGTTTTTCCTTTCTCTAACTGCTCTTCATCTTTTCTACATCATTATTATTCCTTGCTATGTGTGTGTGTTTATGGTTGAGGTAAAAGTGGTTAACATTTTCCTGGATTCATATTGCCCCTGCTCTTTGTTTTCCTCCATTTCATCTGTTTCTTCGTCCTTTCTTTGTCATTTTCATCTCTTCTTTAGCTGTGATTATGCTTGCTGTTCTACGTTCACACTCATTACTCATTTTCTCTTCCCCTTCACTTTCCCTATTATTTTTCACCCCTTCTCTCCTCTTTCTTCTTTTACCCCTTTGCGAAATCTCAGGCAAAGGGAAGAGAATTACCAGGAGAGAGAGGGGAGAAAAAAAAGGTGGAAACTAAGAGAGACTAAGAAAAGGAGAGAGGTGATAGTGAGGGTGTGGGAGGGGGCTCAGGGATCACACCTCTCCGTTATCACCTGCTATCACCTGTAAGAGTTAATAATGAACCGCATTTGATTATGATAATGAAGCAATTAGGTCGGGCGCGCGCTCAGGCAAACAAGATTGGGCTTATGACACGTTGTTATGAGGAGACTGGAGGGCTTAGACAATATTGGACGCTCTCGACACTTACTCCTGTCTGGGGGGAGGGGGGGGGAAGAGGAGGGTGAAGGAGGGTAAGGGAGGGGGGTTAGGTACGAAGGGTGAGAGAGAGGAAACGTGAGGGAGAGGGGGGAAGGGAAGGGTGAGGAGGAAGTGAGGAATAAGGAAGGAGGGACACGTGCGGAAGGAACGGTGAGGAATAGGGTGAGACAACTTTAGTGGAAGAGAACAGGGTGGAAGAGGGAGGAAGGGAAAGACAGGAAGGGTGATGGAGGGGAAGGAGAGGAATAAGAGGAAATAGGAAGAAATAACCAAAGTAGAAGAGTGCTAAGGGAAGAGGTGAGGTGAAGGGGTGAAGGGTGAAGATGAGATGAGTAGGAGAGGAAGGATGAGGGAAAGGGAGGAGGAGGAGGGTCAGGGAGGAGAAGGGTGAAGAGTTAGGTAGGTGAGGGTGGAAAAGGGGAAAGGAAGCATGGAAAAGATGAAGGGGAAGAGTTATTAGCTAAAGGGAGAGAAGAAAAGAGAATATTGAATAGCTGGGAGTGGAAAAGGCGAGGGTGGGACAGGAATGGAAAGAGGAGGAGGAAGAGGAGTGAAAGAGTGTGGAGGGTGGAAGAGGAGCAAGTTGAGGTAGGGAGAGAACGGGAGGAATAGAGAAAAGGAAGAGGAAAGAAGAACAGATGAATAGAATAAGAGGAATAGAGAAAGAGAAACAGGAATACAAATGAGGAAGAAAATGGGAGGAATAGGAAAAAGGGAAAATAATAAACAGAGAAGGAAAGAGGAGAATAAAATAAATGAGCAAGTGAAGAAAGAAAGAAACAAATAAAAGCTCTAGAAAAGGAGAAGAAGAGAAAGAAGGGAACGGAAGGAGTGAGTGGAGGAGGAGAGCAACAGGAGGGAAAGACAAAAAAAAAAGAGATAAGTGGAGAGGACGGAAGGAAGGAGTTGGAGAAAAGAGAAAAGAAAAGAGGAAAATACGGACATAGGAAGAGACGAGTGGAGGAGACGGAAGGAAGGGGAGGGAGGAACGAGGGTCATGAGTGAAAGAGAAGAGGAGAGGGAAGAGGAGGAGGAGGAGGAGGAGGAGGAGGAAGATTTAAAGACAACTCGATGTGGCAGAGCAAAATAGGACATAAGGATTTTTTTTTTTTTTAAGTAAAGCAAAAAATAAATATAAAAAAACAAATATATGTAGAAGCTAAAAAAAAAAAAACTAAAAAAAAACGTAAACAAAAGAAAAACATAAACAGAAAAAAACAAGTAACTTTTTTTAGGTAAACGCCTCAAGAAAAAAAAAAGTAAATAACAGGAAGTTGACAAAAAGTAAAAAAAAATAAACTGAAAAAGAGAAAAAACAAGTAAATGTAGGAATTGAAACGTTTAATTATTAGGAAAGACGTTTGAAAATGTAAAAAAAAAAGAAAGAAAAACATAATGAGGGTATGAAAAGGATGTAAAATAAGGGGAAAATAAACGATCCTACAACAACAGCATGAAAAATCTGTTCTCACGGGATCCTTACCTGTCACCCTCCTGTACTACCTGAGGAGATGATGAGTGGCAGGAGTGGCAATCTGTGTACCTCTCCGCTGTGCCTCTCTTCGTCTCTTCGCTGCGTTGACTTATAACACCTAACTCTTCACCCTTCTCCTCACCCTCCTCCCTGACCTTACCCTTTCCTCCATTTCCTTACTCATCCTTCACCCTCATCCATCCATCTCACCCTTCACCCCTTTCCTCCCTCACCTTTTCCCTTTGCTCTCTTCTACTCTAGTTATTTTTTTCATCCCATTTCCTCAAAACACAAGCCAAAATATAAACTAAAATAAAAAAAGACCGCAAAACAAAACCAAAGTAACATTTCAAAATAAAAGACCCTTATTTGCACCATCACAAGTAACACAAAAGCACACACACACACAAAAAAAAAGATCACATCTGCACCGTCACAAACAAGAACCCAACACCTGGTTTTTTTTCAGTAAAGGAAACAACTCAAGGGAAATAAAAAGAAAAAAACACAAAAAAAACACCTGCGAATGGACACAAGAGAGGTCAATATCGGATGGTGAGAGAATTAAACGGTGAATCAAACCCAGACTCATCATAACAGACATCTTTATTCGTGGGTGAAGGAAGCGCCTTATTCACCATTATGGGATGAGTATATACACGGGTCACAGCGTCGACACAAGCGAAGGAAGGGGGGGGTGGGGGTATACGGGACACATACACGGGGGGCAAGCAAAGGGGAAGGGGAGGTGGAACACGGCGACGCGGGGGAACGGTCAAGGGAGGGAGGGAGGGAACAACAACCGAAGCTGAGGGTTATAAAGGTTTGGATTCTTTATGTTAGGAGGGTAATAGGGGATTGGAACCTTTATGTTAGTTACCTTATATAGTGTTACACCAACCTTGAGGGAGAGGAGAGGTTGAGATAGTTAGATAAGTAAATAGACATAGATAGATATATAGATAGATAGATAGATAGATAAATAGATAAATAAGTGATAAAACGGTAAATAAATATGAATAGAGTTGAATAGATAGATATGTAGATGAGGACAGATGCAGACAGAAGATAAGAGATATAAATGAGTAGACAGATAGATAGAAGAGTAGACAGATAGATAGATAGATAGATAGATAGATAGATAAACAGATGATGAAAAAAGAAATATAGTTAAAGATAGATATAGATAGACAGACATAGAAAAAGAACATAAAATAAATAGGAGAGGAGAAACGAACATAGAAAAGAAGAAAAAGAAAGAATGAACCAGAAAACAAAATGCTAAAGACGGAAGAGGAAGGAGGAGGAGGAGGAGGAGGAGGAGGAGGCTGAGGCGGCTGGAGAAGAAGGTGGACTGTGGACTGCGTTGGTCAAGCTTAACACGCAGAGGATTATGCAAAACGGGAGTGAGTGTGTCGTTGGCGGCCGATGCTCACAAGTTCTCTTCAGCAACAACAAAGTGACCTCCATATACAACCAAGCTTCGAAAAACTGACATCTTACATCACGTGACTTAAACCTAATCACACCTCGGCAAACACCTGTAAATTACTTTGTGTTTCGTTAATTTATACTTGGTAGTTGAACTTTTTGATTTGCAGTGTAGGTGTATAAATTTTCGAAGCCTGGTTTTTTAAGGGGCACTAAATTATTCTAAACAAGTCCTATACGATAACAAAGCAACAACTACAGGTAGGGTCACTTATATAGCAAACAGGTAAAGAGAGAGAGTGAAAGAGAGAGGAAGCGGAAAGAAGTGCGTGGATAACTCACTCTCTATAATACACCAATATATACATGGATTTTCCTTTCCCAGAACACCGGTATGGCTAATAGAAGGACAAATATCGCATCACACATTCAAGGGCCCTTTTTCCAAGCCTTAGCGTATAGATTTTAGCCTTTTTAGCGGTCTTTACGTCATGCATTCAGTCGACACTCAGTACAGCGTTTACGAAATTGCCTATTGTGTAGAATCTGTAGACGCACGGACATACACACGAACACACGTAAGATATAAAGGGTTGAATAGGCTAAGATTCCTTTATACAACTGATCTAACACTGTGATTTCTGACCTTTTTTTTTTGTTTGTTTTCTTTCTCGGCAGGATGGAGGAAATGGGTGTAAGTGTACGTGGTTTTTTTTTCTTCCTCCACTTCTTTGTTTTATTATCATGTATTTGTTTTCCTCACTGATTTGTTTTGCCGTTTTTCTTGCTGTGTTTTCTACTTTTTTCCGCATTTTCTCTCGTGTGTTTTAATGTTTTCCACTTCCTGTTTGTATTTTCTCGTTTTTGTGTCTTGTTTTTCAATGCAATTTTTTCAATGTATTTTTTTAATGTATTTTTTTTCAATGAATTTTTTTTCAATGTACTTTTTTTCAATGTATTTTCTTGTGTGTGTCATGTTTTTCAATGTATTTTTTTTTAATGTATTTTTTTTTCAATGTACTTTTTTCAATGTATTTTTTTCAATGTATTTGTTTGTGTGTGTGTGTGTGTGTGTGTGTGTGTGTGTGTGTGTGTGTGTGTGTGTGTGTGTCTTGTTTTTCAATGTATTTTTCTTCAATGTATTTTTTTGTGTCTTGTTTTTCAATTTATTTTTTTCAATGTATTTTTTTTGTATATTTCTTGATTTTCAATGTATTTTTTTTCACCCCCTGTTTCCGTTTTCTCGTTTTGTTTGTCTTGTTTGCTAATGTTTTTTTTCACTTCCTGTTTATTTCATGTTCTCGTTTGTTTACTCTTTTTTGTCTCGTGTTTCAATGTTTTCTCATCCAATGTTATCTTTTCCGCAGGTATTTCTCGCAACACAACGAAGCAACACAACACACGGACCCAGAGTAAGTGTTGCATCTTTTATTTCTTTTTTTTTCCTCCATTGAATATCTTAAACACACAACATCATTTTATTCCTAATTTATGCGCGTCCTCAGTTTCGTTTCCTTTCGTTGCTCTCTCCCTTCTTTGTATTCATCCTCTTCTTCTCTTTTGAGGCGAAGAAGAGGTCGAATTCAAGAAAGAAAGGACAGAAGGATTTAATTAACAGAAATGGCAGACGTATTTACGAATCATCTTTGTCACTGTGATTTCGATTTTCCGTTTAAAGAATTCCAAGATATATATATATTTTTTTAAAGTTCGTAAAAAGACATCAGCTAAGTAGAAAACACAAAACGGACACAGTAACATGGGCGGGACAGTAGCTTCATATGACGTTATGGGCGTTTGGGGTGTGCTCGGTGGTAAGCGAGAGTTAGTTTGTATCGTGGGCGAGAGAGGGCGTGGGTGGCGAAAGGAGTGGGCGAGCGAGGGGTGGATGGGCGGGCGCGGAGATATGAATGGGCGTGAGAGAGCGTAAGAAGACGTGGGTGAAATATAGAAGGTGTGGGTGGGAGGAGAGGACGTGAGAGTGCGTTAGATGGGTGTAAGAAAACATGGGTGAATGAGAGAGGGTGTGGGTGAACTGGGAGAGATGGAGGGTGGGCGGGGGATGGCTTGCAAGGGTCGTTAATGGGCCAAGAGAACAATTGGTGTGAGACTGTCTGGCGTTGTCTCGGGCGGCGGTGGTGACGGCGGCGGCGGGTGCGGAATTGAGATGAGGAATAACTGATGAACCTCCAATACACTTTACTTAATTTGTATTCGGAACCAAGTGGCGGAGAGATGAGAGCAATAAACGTCTTCCTTATATTTGAAGTAGTGTTGAAGTGCAGCTAAGAGGGACATGATTCAGTGCTCCGTGGAATAGATTTGATGTTTATTCCGGAACCGTGAGAAATGAACCACTGGCGTCTGTGTAAAGAGAATGATGCCCTTGTAAAAGATATAAGAACTAAGAATGTAATAATTATCCGAACATTTGGTTGGCTGACATTTTACTTTTGAGCGCTGGGAGGGAAAACAAAGTGCAGTGCATTTATATTCCTAAGCTTTGGCGGCATAGAAGTAAAGCACAACCATCGTCTAGTATGTTTTTTTCTTCTCCCGTGCACTCACTTGTTCGTGCACGCATATATGCTAGCGTGTGCGAGCGCGCGGACACACACACACACACACACACACACACACACACACACACACGGCCCCAAAAGAACAGTGGAGGGGAGAAACTTGGTCCGTCCTGTGAGTGTATTGTCGAGGAAGAGCAAACACACGCCCCTAATATTCCCGCAGCGGCCGCCACGCCAATTACGACCTTACCGCCGTAATTAATTAGCATCAGTGTCCCGTGAAGCTCGTAAATTAGCCGGGTTTGCTGCCGAGTGTCAATAAGGAAGACGGGACGGACAATTTGAGCCCTGCGCCGCGAGGCAATAAAGGCAGTAATGAAACCCCGGGCGCGGCGAGGAGTCTGTCCCGCGCCACTCGTCTCCAAAGCTCAAAATCATTAATCTATTGACAAATTGGCCAGATTGGCGGACGAGTTGTCGATAAAGATCCAGAGTCGAAGTGAAAGATTCGTATTTCACATTTTTGGGAGCAGCGCACATTGGCTCTAATGGAGGGCGTCCCGTGGTGCGTCGCGGCGCCGCCCGCCCCAACCCGCCGCCGGTGCCCCCGCAGCTGGCCTGACCAAATGAAAGGTTGATCAGGATGTAATTAAAGACTTTGTCGCCGCCCTCACGGAGACGCCGGAAGGCGCTGTTGAGAACACCCGCGAGAGCCCACTTGAGTGCCGCGCCGCGGGTGAGGCTCCTGCCCGCCCGCCCCGCCACCGCCAGCTCTTCCGCCACCACCCGCCGCCGCCCGCCACCAGCACAGTGATAGACTAAAATTAGTGTGTTATAGTACTGTTGATGCTCCCCGGCGGGCCCTTCGCGGCCGTGGTGAGGAAAGTGTGTCCTCAGGGACTTGTGGCCCCCGGCGCCTCGCTCCCGCTGCCTCGTCGCCAGCAAGCCAGCGTCTGCCGCACTTCTTCATTCTCTGAGGCGGCGAGAGCCACTGCTCCACGAGGCACGCCCAGGTCCCTGCCCGCCCCGCCGTGCCCCGCCGTGCCTAAGGTACACCTGCAGCCACCCACGGCTCGGCATTAACCAAAAAATTTCCCGGCGGCCACAGACTACCTCGGGGACGCGGCCCAGCGGTGCCTGGCGGCGTGGGCGTTCAAGAGGAGGCGTGGAGGCCCGACGTGGGCGGGGAGAGCCGCTCCAGCAGGGCCTGGTGCTGGCGCGCCTTGAGCCGCAGCAGGTCCACTGAGGCGCCTCGGCAGTCAAGGGAGAGACTAGCGGGCGGCGAGGCGGGAGCGGCCGCGGGCGTGGAGGCGGAGGTGGTGGTGGTGGCGGGGGCGTGGGTGCTGATGGGCGGGGAGTGGGTGGGGGAGGCGTCCGGGCTGATGGAGAGGCCGGAGGAGGAGCCCATGAGGGGGACAGGCAGGCCGTGGGCCATGCTGGTGACGGGGTGCAGCAGCGGCAGGCTCGGCGGCAGCATGTAGGGGTGCAGTAGGGCGTGCAGGGGCGGTGGGTGCGGCCCGGAGGTCTTGTGGTGCAGGCCGGGGCCGTGGGACTGGTGTAGGAAGGGGTGCAGGTGGAGGGCGTGGAGGGCGTGCAGGTGGAGCAGGTCAGCGGCGGAGGCGGCGGCTGCCACGGAGTGCGGGGGCGGCCCCAGGGGCAGGGACAGCTCTGGCAGGCCGCCCAGGGGGTGTTCCACGCCCATGAAGGAGGGACTTTCACGCCCAAGAGCCTTCTCTCGCTTCCTCCACTTGGCGCGACGGTTCTGGAACCACACCTGTAGGGAGAGAGGCAGCGGTTAGGCTGGGGAGGGAGGGCCGGCGGGGCGGTAATGCCTCTGCTGAACAACCGGCCAGACCCAATTTTGTCACCCTAAACAAACAACGCCGAGACTGAGCCACAGGGGGAAGGTTCAGAGCAACACGTCACTGTCACCCCGGGGTCTCGTCGCTTCGGGCAGGGGACAACCACGCGCCGAGTCACTCAAGTTGGTGGCTGAGTGTTTGCTGCGCTGAACGTGACACAGTGTCGAATAGGCTGTGTGTTGGCCCCGTGCTGAAGCCAAGCAGCGCTGCCTGTAGTAATTTTACGAAGCAGTGAGGAAAGACATCCTGTTCTTCTTACCATCTGCTGCATCACTTTTTTTTCCATCCTCGTCTAAATCCCCCCTCCCTCCCCCGTCTCGCCCCACCCCGCCCCGCCGGAACACCCGTGTAACACTACCTCAGATGAGCCCTGCCAGACATGCCTCGTGTCGCCTCATTACTCCTCGCGCCGAACACAAACAAACTCGCAGGAGGAAGCAAAGTGGTGACACATGGACCATCTCGTGGCGACAACTCTAGACGAAACCTAACCCCTCCTCCTCCTCCTCCTCCTGCGGAGCCCAGAGGAGATGGGTAAAAATAGCCTGTAGAAACGCATTAAGCCTTAGTTAATTGAGCTAACGACTTCATAATTGCCGCCAGACTCTATGTTGTGTCAGCGGCCACTGGAGGGATGAGCAGGGATTCTCACCCACTCACTTCCTCTTCTTTCTCCTCCGTCTTTTCCTCCACCTCCACCTCCCCCTCCCCACCTCCCTTCCCCTTCCTCACCATGTCCTCATCGCACTTTTCACCCCAAAAAGCACTGGTTGCGGATAGTTATAACCTCTCTCTATAGGACTTTCCCGACAAGCTTCTTCCGAGATAAGTCTTGCTGAGGGTACCGACAGAGCTCACACCGAGGCGATCATACATCATGAAAAGGGGAGAGTAAGATCAAGGAGCTGAATAAGAAAGGTAGCAAGATAAGCCAAGCGGACACCAAGAAGAAAAGGTACAGAAAGTGTGACGGGAATGCCATCCGTGAACGAGGTAAAGAAAACATCAGAATAACGCAGTAAGAGAAAATATGTGATAAAGAATATGACGAAGAATAAAGAAATATGAAAGAAAGGCAGAAAAGAGAAAGATGAAGACTGACGGCTCGAGAAAGAAAAGAGGATAATAAAATGAAAACACTATCACAGCTGTAAAGAGAAAGAAAGCATATGAATAGAGGAAGGAAAGAAGAAAGAAAATAAAAAAGAAAATACAAAGAGACAGACGGCTCAAGAAAACAAAGAAAGAAGAGAAAAAGAAGATAACAAGAAAAACAACAAACGGACGACTCAAAGAAGGAAACAAAAAAGAAGAAAAAGAAGAAAAATCAAGAAGAGACAGACGGCTCAAGGAAGCAAAGAAAGAAGAGAAAAAGAAGAAAAAGAAGAAAAAACAAAACAAACAGCGACTCAAAAAAGGAAAGAAGAAAGTGAAAATAGAAGAAAAAAAAAACATTAAAAAGAAGTTCAGATATACGCCTCGAGGAAGAATAGAAGCAAGAAAAAAAAATATAAAAAAACAGAAAAACAGACAGACATAAAAAGAGGAAAAAGAAGAAGAAAAAGGAAGGAAAGAAGAAAGGAAAGAAAACACAAAAAGATGGATCAAAGGGAAAAAAAAGAAAAGAGGAAAAACAGGAAATCCAAACAAGAAGAAAGATGAACAGACAGAAGGAAAAAAGAAGAAAAAGAGAAGGAAATAGAAACGATAAAAAAAAAATTAAAAAAAATATATATACCCAGCCTCGCCACCGCCACACCGTTTCGCCAGCACACCACCAATACCTCGTGATCCCGTGTAATGGTTTATTGCTCGTTAATCGCCCTGACTGTCTTATATCCTCGCTAACTGCCCCCCGCTGCTTCCACGAGGCTCCTCAACACCGCCGCTTCCTCCACAACTTGGGTCCGCGAGCAGCAAAAGTCCTAATTAGCAGTATCCCTTGGCGACGCGGACCCCGGCCAGGTAGAAGACTAATTAAGGGAGGATGAGACACCTGAGTTGGTCCCTGGTCAGCCTTCTTATGAGAGATTACAGTGAGGGCGGGAGGAGGAGGAGGAGGAGGAGGAGGAGGTTTCAGGTGTGTGTCTGGGGGAAGGTGAATGTGTGTGTTTGTGGGGAGGTGGAGTTTGTGTGAATGTGGAGGGGGGGGGTTGTGTGTGTGTGTGTGTGTGTGTGTGTGTGTAAGGCCTAGTTCCATGTGCACGCCCACTCCCACACACACTCGCTTGCTCCCACGCACGCACGAATAAGAAATGATGAAACTACGATATGTTACTCTCGCTCTGCAATTAAATGTAGATAATAAGTAAAGTTGGGAGCATAGACTAAGTTGCGCTTATCCTCGGTGCTCACTTCCGTCTCATTGGCCCTTGAGCTCGGTACGTTATAACCCACTACCAGTTGGACAGAAAGCTAGACGTGCTGACCACCACACCAAGAGACGCTAAAGAGATAAAGTACACCAGTAATTACAACTCAGCTTACAACCAACTCTGCCAATATGAAAACCACCACCACCATCGACACCACCACCACAGCCACCACCACCACAAACAACAAGAGCAACAGCAACACTACCACCACTACTACACACACACACACACACACACACACACACACACACACACACACACACACACACACATACATTCCCCCCCCCACACACACACATACATACATACCCCCCCCCTCCCCCCTCCACATACACACAAACAGCTCACATCCCGTTTTCATTCCCATCCTAATGTTAAGGCCAACAGACACAAAAGAAAATGGATTCATGTTATAAGGAGGCATGTTTTTCCTATTCAAGACTCGCCCCTCCCCCCCTCCCCCTTCCCCCCTCCCTCCCTCTATCTTTCTCACCTTCCCATACGGCGGTGTGAAGGGGAGGAGAAGGGGGGTGGGGGGCAGGTATGTGGGATAATAGGGATGTTTGGTGATAATGAGAGGGGGTCCTTTTCTATGTGGTACAAGGGGGGAAGGGGAGGGGAGAGAAAAGGAGGGTCAAGGGGGAGAGGAGGGGAGGGGGGAGCAGGTGAGAAGGTAAGAAGATGGTGATGGGATAATGATACAAGAAGATGGAAGGGAGGTGATGAAGTGCTTTTGACTATTATTGTTATTATTATTATTATTATTATTATTATTAGTAGTAGTAGTAGTAGTAGTAGTAGTAGTAGTAGTAGTAACTTAACGTAAGGAGTCTGCAAGAGGCCAGTTGGCAGCTCCTGTAAGTCTAACCCCACCTAAGCTCACTCTCCATAAATCTATCCAACCTCTTCTTGAGTGTATCTATGGTACTGGCACTCACAACTATGTCTGTTAAGTCTGAGTTTATCCTACACGGCTCTTTTACAACCAAAACCCTACTAGCATACCCCCTTATTAAAGCCCTTCATCCATTTTTAAACTTCAATGAAGTCTCCTCGTGACTTTCGTATTTCTAGAGAATGCAGATTTTTAAATGTCTTAAGTCTATGGTAAGTTTCTCATCCCTTGAATCATTTTCGTCCTCCTCTGTACAGACTCTAACATCTTGATATCCATTCTAGAGTAGGGTGACCAGAACTGAACTGCATAATCGAGTTGAGGTCTAACTAGTGCTAAGTAAAGCTTAAAAAGATGTCGTCAGCGCTCCTATTGCTTACCCTCCTTGAGATAAGAACCCAGTACCCTGTTTGCCCGATTCTAGCCTGACTGCATTGTGCCCTAGGACTGAATTCTAGGAGTCCTCCCCACCCTACCCCCCTTCTCTCTCTCTCTCTCTCTCTCTCAACACGGTAATCTGGTCTAGGTATTCAGTCGAGGCGTCGCAGCATAAACTTTTCCTCCGCCTCGCAGCTTCTCTCAGGCCGAAGTGGGACAGGGAGGTCCCGAGGGGGAGGGGGGGCGAGGGATGGCACAAGGGGGACAAAGACACCCTTACACCCCTCCACAGTAAGGGCGGAGGGGGCGTGGCGGCTGCGGGGGGGACGGGGGGATGGAGGGGAAGGGAGGGAGTTCACGGGTTCAGATTCGGACAAAACGCGACATTGAGGTTCAAAGGATGCCGATGGAGGGTGATTCGAGTTAGTTTGAAGGGGGGAGGAGGAAGGGAGAGAGGGGAGAGGTAATAGGGAGGGAGGGAGTGAGTGAGAAGGGAGGCTAGGGGGGGAGGAAAGATGGGTATATAGCTGGTTCAAGATAGTTTGGAGGGGAGAAAGGAAAGGGAAAGAGTATGGAAAGGGAATGGGAGAAAGTAAGGGAGGGAGGGGGAGAGGGGAGAGGAGAGACAGGTAGGGAGGTAAGGGAGGTAAAAGGGGAGGAAAAAGGGAAGGGGGAGAGGGTATATAGCTGGTTCAAGGTAGTTTGCTGGAGGGAAGAGAGGTTATGGGGGTGGGGGGGTGGTGAAGGGAGGAAAGGAGGAAGGCAGGGGCGTGAGGGAAGGAGGAAAGGAGGAGGATGTAGGGGAAACACGCCCTCTTCTGTACCCCTCCCCCCCTCTTCCTCCTCCTCCTCCTCCTTCTCCTCCTCCTCCTCTTCTTCATAAACTCAAAATTATGTCAAAGAAACTCAGCCCAGCGTCACAAAAACGACCTCTCTCACCCCTTTAACTCCCCCTTCACGCCCCCCCGCTCGACCCTCCTCTATGACCCCTTGACCCTGAGGTGAAGGCGAGGGAAGTGAGTGTCCGGCCATTGGTGAGTAAAAATAGAGGCGGTCAAAAGGAACACTTGTTAACCTTATGTCTGAAAATAGAAGAGCTGCTTACCATGTGACTGGGGAAAAAGGAAACACATACAGAAGAGGAAAAGGAGGAGGAGGAAATTTTCGAGGAGTCAAGGAAAGAGAAAAGGAAGGAATAGAAAAGGAGATTAATAGGAAAAGGAAGAAAGATGTGAAGGAGATTTGAAGAGTAAAGGAGAGGAGAGAGAAAGGAATATTAATGGGAGAGGAAGGAAAGGATGAGAGGAAGTTATTTGAAGAGGAAAAAAAAGAGAAAAAGGAGGATCCGAGAAGAAGACTCATAGAAAAAAGGAAGAAAAAGATGAGAGGAAGTTATTTGAAGAGTAAAGAAAAGAGAAAAAGGAGGATCCGAAAAGAAGACTAATAGAAAAAAGGAAGAAAAACATGACAGGAAGTTATTTGAAGAGTAAAGAAAAGAGCAAAAGGAGGATCGAAGAAGAAGACTCATAGAAAAAAGGAAGAAAAAGATGAGAGGAAGTTATTTGAAGAGTAAAGAAAAGAGCAAAAGGAGGATCCGAAAAGAAGACTAATAGAAAAAAGGAAGAAAAAGATGAGAGGAAGTTATTTGAAGAGTAAAGAAAAGAGCAAAAGGAGGATCGAAGAAGAAGACTCATAGAAAAAAGGAAGAAAAAGACGAGAGGAAGTTATTTGAAGAGTAAAGAAAAGAGCAAAAGGAGGATCGAAGAAGACTAATAGAAAAAAGGAAGAAAAAGATGAGAGGAAGTTATTTGAAGAGTAAAGAAAAGAGCAAAAGGAGGATCGAAGAAGAAGACTCATAGAAAAAAGGAAGAAAAAGATAAGAGGAAGGAAATTTGAAGTGTGGAAGAATGAGAGATGCGCGGAAGAGAGAAAATATGATAGTTGGTGATGCTAAGAAAGGGGAAGAGAAACAACAAGGACAAGAAAAAGAAAAGGGCAATAAAGGGAAAGAGAAAGGGAAGGAAAGATAAAGGAAAAAAGAGAAAGAAGGCAGGAAGGAAAGGATAGGAAAGAAATGGAAAGGAAAGGAGATGGGAGTGAATAGAGAACAAGAGAAGAGAGGGGAAGAGAAGAGTAAAGTAAAGAAGTGAAGAAAAATAGGATACGAGAGAAGAGGCAGAAGAAGGGAAGGGAAGGGAAGGGAAGGGAAGTAGTGGAACGGGAAAGGAAAAGAGAGAAAAGGAACGAAAAGAAAATTAAAATAAAGTGAAGGGAAGAGAAAGGGAATAGGAGGAAGAGTAGAGAGGGGAAGGGAAGGGAAGGGAAGTAGTGGAACGGGAAAGGAAAAGAAAGAAAAGGAACTGAAAGCAATTAAAAGAAAGGGAAGGGAAGGGAAAGGAAGGCAAAGGAAGAGTAGAGAAGGGAAGGGTAGGGAAGGGAAGGGAAGCGGTGGAACTGGAAGGGAAAAGAAAGGAAAGCAACGCAATGAAAAGAAACGAAGAGAAAGGGAATAGGAGGGAAAGGAAGAGTATAGAAGGGAAGGGAAGGGAAGGAACGGGAAAGGAAAAGAAAGTAAAGGAACGGGAAAGGAAAAGAAAGTAAAGGAACGGAAAGAGAAAGGGAATATGGGGCAAAGGAAGACTAGAGAAGGGAAAGGAAGGGAAGGTACAGGAGGGAGGGGGGGAGGGAGGGAGCTAACAGATGGCTTCAGGGTGGAGTGAAATGTAATTACACCATTGTGAGCAAACTGAGTTACTGGCGATTAGAAAATGATTGTTACTTGAGTTTCCATTAGCGCCGCAAAACACGGGCGGCCGAGACAGCGGCAGAGACCACGCACAAAGGGACGGCGAACCAGCAACCCCCGCCGACCCTTTCCCCTTGTTTCCCCTTGCCCTTGTCTCTCCTCTCTTCTCTTTCCCATCTTTTCCTTTCATTCTTTACCCCTTTTCTTTATGTTTCCTCTTTTTCTTTTCACCTCCTTCGTTTTCCTTTTCTTTGTCCTGTTTTCGCCTTTTTCATCTTTTCCGCTTTCCTCATTTCCTTTCTCTGTCTCCCCCTTTCCCCTCTTTCCCCCTTGCCTATTTCCCTTTTCTGTTGGTCTTTTCTTCTCACTGTTTTTTGTTTTCTTTCTGTTTCCTCTTTTCCCTATCTTTTTCCCTTCTATTTTCTCCTCTTTTCCCTTCTCTTCCTTCTATATTTCCCTTCTTTTTTTCTGTTTCCTTGTCCTGTTTTTCCCTTTCCCTTTCTCTGTCTCCTTTTCTCCTCTCTTTCCCTTGCCTCTTTTCCCTTTCTCTTCTTTCCTCTCTTTCTCCTCTTTCCCTCTTTCCTCCTCTTTCTTCCTTTCTCTCTTTTTTTCTGTTTTTCCTCCTCTTTCTTTTCCTCTTCCTTTCCTCCTCTTTTCCTTTTCACCTTCCCTTAATCTGTCTCTTCCTCTTTCACCCTTCCATTCCTTTCATCAGATTATAATTGTTATCCCTTCACCTCCTCTAATTTCATCACTTTTCATTATGCCACTCTTTCATCTCCCCTCCTCCTCCTCCTCCTCCTCCTCCTCCTCCTCCTCCTCCTCCTCCTCCTACTCTTACCCTTTCACCTCAGTATGTCACGACAGTTTTTTTTTCCATCATCAACCTCTCTCCTCCTCCTCCTCCTCCTTCTCCTCCTCTCCCTCCTCTTCCTCCTCCTCCTCCTCCTCCTCCTCCTCTTTGTTTGGACACATGACCAGGTGCTGAATATTAGGGAGAGAGAGAGAGAGAGAGAGAGAGAGAGAGAGAGAGAGAGAGAGAGAGAGAGAGAGAGAGAGAGAGAGAGAGAGAGAGAGAGAGAGAGAGAGAGAGAGAGAGAGAGAGAGAGAGAGAGAGAGAACAAAAAGACAAAATGACATACAGACTAAATAAAAGGGGAATTAAGGGAAGTGTAATATTCTTACCTAAATCGACATAAAAAAAAGGAAAGAGAGGAAAGGGAAAAAAAGGGGAGGGAAGAGAAAGAAAAGGGGAAGGAAAGGGAAGGAAGGGAAAGGAAGGGGATTAAGGGGAAGAAAAGGGAGGAAGGGATAGGAGGGCAAAGGGAAGGAAGAGGAGGAGGAAGAAGAGGAGGAAGGGGAAGGAAGGGATTCGTTTGTTATGTGAGAACCTTCACCGGGACACGGAAGACGAGGGGACTGGGCAAGGAGGAGGAGGAGGAGGAGGAGGAGGAGGAGGAGGAGAAGAGGAAGAGGAAGAGGAGGAGGGAGAAGGAGGAGGAGGAGGAGGATGACAATAGGGAAAAGCGTTATGACAATAGCAGAGGACCATGTCAAGGAGGAGGAAGAGGAGGAAGAGGAAGAAGAGGAAGAAGAGGAGACTTTGAGGCAATACTTCGTCCTTCGCTATTCGTGTCGCCGCCATTTGATAACGCCTCTCGTCTCTTTTATCCCCGGAGACATTCATAACGAGTCCTCGAGAGTCTTTATTTCTTCATTCTTCTCCTCCACTTAAGAGAATAATGCGCCCTCTTTGATACGGCCTCGGCTCTTTCATTACCCGGCCATTAGCGCCTCTTTTCACTGTGTTCTTTATTTTCGGTAAAAACCTTTGCAATTAACCACTCCAAGTCGCGGCCCCGAAACAATGCGGCCGAAATGAGATGCGGGACAGATGTGAAGGGATCGTTGGCCCATCACGGTTTCGGCCCCCCATCCCCTCTTCCGTCCCCTT
This sequence comes from Eriocheir sinensis, assembly GCF_024679095.1. Classification (NCBI taxonomy): domain Eukaryota; kingdom Metazoa; phylum Arthropoda; class Malacostraca; order Decapoda; family Varunidae; genus Eriocheir; species Eriocheir sinensis. Next base: position 115,077 of record NW_026110306.1, on the reverse strand, counting down.
CTTTCTCTTTAAGGTCATATCGCTGCTCCACTCCCCTTCACGCGACTCTCACCCCTTTTGTCCTCACTCCTAAGGTCCAGTGTTCCTCCTCACGTCGTCTTCCTAAAGTTAACTGGTGCAAGATTCTGCCCCTTCTTCCCCTTCTTCTTCCTCCCCTTTTCCTCCGTTCCTTCTTCCCCGCTCCCGTCCTTTCCTTCCCCTTTCCATTTCCGTCTCTCCTCTTCATTTTCTTCTTCCCCGTCCCCCCTTTCCTTCTTCGCCCTTCCTTCCCTTTCCCTCGGTTCTTCTTTCCTCTTCACTGACTTTCCTTCACTTCCTTCCTTCCTTCCTGCTCTCTCTTCACATCATTTCGTATCCTTCATCTTCGCGCTTTCATCTTCACTCCTACCGTCATCATCATCATCATCATCATCATCTCTCACTTCCACAACAAACCTATTTTCCTCCCTCTACTTCTGCCCTTTCTCTTCTTCCAGGCTAAGTACCCCTTTCTTTCCAATTACACTTACCTCTCTCTCCTTCCCTCTCTCTCCCTCCCTTCCGCTCCCTCCCTCCCATTCTCCCTCCCTGGCCGTGCGACACTCCCGATAGCGATCAAGTCGAGGGTCCTTCACTCCCAAACCCTCCACGCGGCACAAAGAGTTGATAAATATAATGATGTCAAATTTAGGGTTCATTATGGCTCTTGTAAGACTCCGCGCTGCTGACTCTGAATGTGGCTTGCTGGCGTCACATCGATTAGCGGTGCTCCTCCTCCTCCTCCTCCTCCTCCTGCTGCTCCTCCTCCTCCTTCCTGCAACCTCCAACCCTCCTCCTCCGTCCCCTCCTCCTCCTCCCGGGCAGAAGAAAATTAGTCTTCGTGGAGGATAATTTTCTTCTCTACTTTATCCAGCGTCGCCTTTCCTGCAACGTCCAACCCCCCTCCTCCTCCTCCTCCTCCTCCTTCTCAAACTCCTCCTTTTCCTGCTCCTTTTCCGCTTCTGTTTCCTTCCTTCAACTCGTCTCCTCCTCCCTCTCCTCTTTTACCCCTTCCTGCAACCTCCAACACTCCTCCTCCTCCTCCTCCTTTCCCTCCTCTTCCTCCTCCTCCCGGGCAGAAGAAAATTAGTCTTCGTGGAGGATAATTTTCTTCTCTACTTTCTCCTCCTCCTGCTCTCGCCGCTCAAGCTCCTCTTCGTCTCTTCCGCTCTCTCTCTCTCTCTCCGCCGCCGCCCCCGTCCCCGCTTTCACCGCCGCCGCCGCTGTGTTTCGTTATTGTGTCATTGTGGCTTCGTGTGACTCGATCCCTTGTTGACTTCCTCTGATAATGGTTCCCCTGAGGCCGTGGGTGGTAATGCCGGAGGAGGAGGGGGAGGAGGAGGGGGAGATGGAGAAGGGGGAGGAGGAGGAGGAGGAGGAGGAATAGGATTATGCGTAATATTTGATTTGCGTTTTGTTTTCGTTCTCTTTTGGCTCATGGCGTCATTTGCTTCGTTTTCTTTGATCAATTTACAGACTTAACTACTATTACTACTACTACTACTACTACTACTACCACCACCACTGCATCCTCTCCGTGAACCAGCGAGCCGGAGTGAGCGGATTAATATGTAGCTTCGTTTTAATTTGTTTACAAGATGCGTCGCGTCGTTTATCGAGGCGTGCAGTCAAACCTGTTATTAGCGGCGACGTGTTGGCCACCTCACAGCCCCCACGACCTCTAACGACCCCCTCACGACCCCCAAACGACCTCCACGATCATTACACGACTCCTGCGACCTATTCATATCCCCCCGTCAGTCCCAGCTCCCCCCAGCTCGACCCCAGCGACCTCTACGACTCGTGTGACTTCTTAGATTCTTCTCAGCTCCTTTCGTACCTCTCACGCGAGTTAGTTTATGCAATCTTGTCTCATTACCTCCTCTTTCAGCGCCTCGGTGCGGTGTGTCTTTCTTTACACTCATTCCCTTCCTTTCCCTTCGTCCTTCTGTACCCTTCGGTCCCAACAGGCAAGAGGAAGGGACACACATGATTAGGAAGACTGGAACAAGGTTAGAAAGGCATTGAAAACCAACCACACACACACGCAAAAGAACAAGAAAGAAGGCGTAAAGAGAAGGCCGTTGCGAAGGTTATCTCCCTGACAGCCTCACCTAAATATCCACTTTTTTTACGTTCCACATACGGCGCCGGTAAGTATTCCTGGTGGGACCTGGTGGTCAGCCTCAGTCCGTTATGGTGCAGGCAAGTGTTTTATAGTAGCACCATCTTGCTTGGCTCATGGTGTCCCTCAGAACTATTTTTTTTTTATCCTCCTTTAGAGAAATTCTTGAGTCCGGGTTGATAGTTGCCTTCAGGACAGCATGTGGGTCGTAGGCCATTCGGCGATGGCTGCAAATTGTCAGCTTGTAGCGGCGGACGAGGCTTGAACCCGGGTCTTCCAGAATGCCACGCCTGCACGCTAAATACACAGCCACCGCCTCCCCATGATTCAGTAACCTCGTATTTTACCTCTTAACGCCTTATCAACTCACCTCAATGCTCTGTCAATCTCTCTTCAACCCCTTCAGTACCTCCTTCCATTCCCTGTACCTGTCCCTCCCCTTCTTACCTTCCTATAACCCCCAGACGCCTCATAGCCCACAAACCCCTTTCTGCCCCTCCCGTATTTCTGTCAATCTCTCTCTTAACCCCTTCAGTACCTTTCCTCCCTTTCCTGCCTTTCAACAACCTCTCAGACGCCTTCCACTAACCCCTTTTCAGCTCTATCAACCCATTTGTCAACCCTTTCCACACACCCCTCACAACCTCAGGGTCTCTTCTGCGTCCCTCTTTCTGCCTCTTCATAACCTCGCCAGTCCCCTCAGCGGCCCGTCTCTTCCCTCCCTGCAACAGCCTGTCAAGTGCCCCGTAGCAGAGAACACACAGCAGGACAGGCAGGGGGGCGGGTAAGCAGGCAGGAGGAGGATAAGACCTGCTGTAGTCTGCCTATAGTATACCTCACAGAACCTTCTCTCTCGGCTTCTATAATTAGGCTGAAAGAAAAGTGGTAGTGCCTGAAGCTGTTCTTAAAAGGCCTCGCAGTAGAACAGACAGAAGCAGACAGACACGGTAGAACAGACATGAGACAGACAGAAACACAAAGGCAAACAGACAGATAAGGCAGAACAGACATGAGACAGACAGAAACACAAAGGCAAACAGACAGATAAGGCAGAACAGACATGAGACAGACAGAAACACCAAGGAAAACAGACAGACAAGAGACAGACAAGGCAGAACAGACATGAGACAGACAGAAACACAAAGGCAAACAGACAGATAAGGCAGAACAGACACGAAACAGACAGAAACACCAAGGAAAACAGACAGGCAGCAGACAGACAAGACAGAACAGACACGAAACAGACACAAACACGAAGGAAAACAGACAGACAACAGACAGGCAAGGCAGAACAGACATGAGACAGACACAAACACGAAGGAAAACAGACAAACAGCAGACAGGCAAGGCAGAACAGACACGAAACAGACAGATAGACAGACAAGACAGACAGGAGGGAAAAATAGACAGACAGACAGAAATGGAGGTTAGTTGGTTTGGTATAGTTTGTTTCTCTCACTCTTTCACCTCCTCCTCCTCCTCCTCCTCCTCTTCCTCCTCCTCCTCCTCCTCCTCCTCCCCCACCCGTGCCCCCTTCGGTATCCCTAACTGGAGTGACAATTACATCACATTGTCCCGGCGTCAATGGCAATAAATAGGGCGCGATTAATCTATAAAGAGCCTGTAATTAATGGGAGTAATTTGCCGACCACCTCTCTCCCTCCCCTATCCTCTCCTCCCTCTCTCCCTCCCCTCGCACGCCTGGGAATCAGAAGCACGGAGGTAATCTTCACCTTAGCGCTCGCTCAGTGATTTTAATTCTTTCCGTGCTTCTCCGCGCCAGAGGGACCAAGCCGCCCAGTAGGGGAGCCACGGGACCCTCGCCTCTAGGTCTAAGGGGCCAGAAGGTCGTTTTTTAGTGCGCGTCCTCGGCGGGTCCCTCTACCCAAGATGGTCCAAGTCTCCTAATATTTTCTTCGATTTCCTCAGCCCCTTCCCCCCGCCGGCAAATTGCAGTGTATCGGAATAGAGCCATTTAGAACTGTTTCCGGCCGGCGTCTGGAGTGTGTGGGGCCGGGAGGAGGGCGAGAGGCGCGAGGAAAGAGGGAGAGGAGCGGGAGGAAAGAGGGAGAGACGCGGGAGGAGAGAGGAGAGAAGAGGACAGAGGAACAGCAACGGGAATATGGTAGAGTGTGACGATGGAAGGGAAAGTGAAGCCAAGAAGCGACACAAGGCTGGATGATGAAGGAAAATAAGCGAGAAGAGACTAAAGAACTTAATTATTACATGAATGACAACAGAGGAGAGGAGGAGGAGGACAGAGGAATAAGGAGGCAAAAAGACGATAGTGCGTGAAGATGGACATGCAGGAAAGAGAATGCGAGACGCGACACGAGGATGGATAATGAAGGAGAGTAAGCGAGAAGGAAGACAAAGGAATAGAAGGGAAAAGGCGAGAGTATGCAAAGATTAAGGGAAAGGAAAACTGAGCCATATGATGCAAGAATGATCGATGGCAAAGGAAAGTAAGGTAGAAGAGTGAGTAAAAATTTAAACTACACACAAAAAGACAGAAAAAAGCAGGAGGGAGAAGACGAGAGTGTGTGTGAAGATTGTGAAGATGAAGGAAAAGGGAAACCGAGACGAACGATGCAAGGAAGGATGAAGGGAAGGAAAAGTGAGCAAGAAGAAGAGAGTAAAATCTGTAACTAAGGTCAGGAAGGACGAGGGAATGCACGGAGAAAGAGAGAGAAAGAGAAAGAGGATCAAGAGGAGAGGAGAGAATGAAGGGAAGATGAAAGAATAAGTAAGAAACGAGCGGAAATGACTGAAAGGGACTTGAAGGAGAGGATTAAAAAGAAAAAGAAGACCAAATAGAGACGCGATATGCCGGACAACGACCAACCCTTTCAAAATCCCTCTCACACTTATGACACACGAATAAAAATACTCCAAAAAGAAACCCAAAAATATATAAAGAAACACTCCCAGAATAGCAATAATTTGACCGTTTACTTACACTCTGGAGCACTGAACCTAACCCCTCCTGCGACTGACAGAAGAGGATCGAAACCCACACACAACACCTTCAAAAGAGATCAAGTAGTGTATTCGTTGCGTGGGAACAGGATTGAGCGAAGGTATGTTGATGATAGGGGAGAGATTAAAGGTATGTGTGCAGGTAATGAAGGGGGGGGGGGAGGAAGGGAAATAAGGGAGAGAGGGACATTTTGAGGGAGAGATAAGTATGGATGAGGAGGGAGGAGGAAAGTGAGGAGGAAGTGAGCATGGAAGTGTAAAGGGGAGAGAAGAAGTGAAGGGAAGAAGAGAGAACATATTGGAAGCGTAAATGAAGGGCGAGGAGGAAGGGAAATAAGGGAGAGAGGGACATTTTGAGGGAGAGAGGAGTGTGGATGAGGAGGGAGGAGGAAACTGAGGAGGAAGAGCGGATGGAAGTGTAAAGGAGAGATAAGAAGTGAAGGGAAGAAGAGAGAACATATTGGAAGCGTAAAAGGAGAGAAAAGAAAGGGAAGGGAAGAAAAGAGAAGTATGATGGACGGTAGATGAGGAAGAGGTAGAGGAGGAGGAAAGAGGAACAGAGAAAAGAGGTAATATATGGAGGAAGAACAAAGGGGGAAGGTAAGGAAAAGAGTGTGAGTGAGTGTGTGAATGGAGGAAAGAAGTGAGGGAGGAGAGATGAGAGATAAAGATGAGTATAGGAGAGAGAAAGGATGAGAGACGGGAGGCTAGGAGTGTGTGTGTGTGTGTGTGTGTGTGTGTGTGTGTGTGTGTGTGTGTGTGCGTGTGCGTGTGCGCCCGGGGACTTCACGGCAAAGCGCCTCGTGATGAAAGGCTACAATTGGGATAATTCACTGCTAATCTGCGTCCAATTCAGAGTCTGCTGTGACACGTGCCTCTCCTCCCCCCATCCCCCACCCCCTCTCACCCCCTTCCTCTTCTGCTGCCTCCTCCTCCTCCTCCTCTTCCTCTTGCTTCCTCACCTCCTCCTGCTGCTCCTGCTCCTGTCTGCTGCTGTCCCTCCTGCTTCTACGAATTCCTGTTTTTTTTTGTTTTGTCTTTTTTCTCCTCCCAGTCAACCTTTTTTCTGCCTTCCCTTCTTCCCTTCCCGCTTTTCCTCCTCCACCTCCTCTCCTTCCTCTGCTGCTTCTCCTGACTCCACTTCTCTTCTGCTTATTCTCCTCTTTCTGATGCTGTTTTCACTTTTTCAATATTTCCCTTCCTGCTTCTCTTCCTCCCTTCTATTCCTGCTCCTCCTTTCGTTCCTCCTCCTACTGTGTCCATTTCTGCTACCCCCCACCCCCATTTTCTGCTGCTTCTGCTGATCTTCCTCTCTTACTCCTGCTACTTTCTCTTCTCCTGCTTCTCTTGTTTACACTACTCCTGTTGATTTTGTGCTACGACCCCCATCTCTCTCTCTCTCTCTCTCTCGCAGGTTTTCGATCAATCAGACGAGGCAACAAACGCTAAGTAAGTCTCTAAACTCTGATTTGTTGAGTAGTTTAGTCAGGGTGACGATGGGGCGAGGTGCATACTAATGTGTGTGTGTGTGTGTGTGTGTGTGTGTGTGTGTGTGTGTGTGTGTGTGTGTGTGTGTGTGAGTGTGTGTGTGTGTGTGCGGGGACGGACGTTATCTCCTCCCTGTATACTCATTCTCACCCTCTGTCACCCTTTTTTCCATTCCTCCCTTCTCCCTTACCCTCCCTCCCTCACCCTTCCCCCTTCCCTTCCTTCCATCCCCCCTATTCACCCTTATTTCCCTCACCTCCCCGCCGCCACTACCCTCCCCAATCTCCCTTCCACTACCTCCCTCACCCTCCCCTCTTCTCTTCCTTCCATTCCCCCTCCCCACATACCCTCATCTCCCTTCCTTTCCCACCGCCACCTCCCTCTCCCTAACCTTCACACTCCCCTCTTCCCTCTCTCCCACTCCCCCATTACCCTCATCTCCCTCCTCACTGCCACCAACCTCCATCTGCCCTTCCCTGTCCCCTCCACCCTCACCAGCATGCAGGGCCAACAAAGGGCGTGCCAGCGGGTGCCAAGGGGCTGCTCGTGACACCTGTCCTGCCCTCGTGACTGTCTTTTGTTCCCGCGCTCTTTTGTTTACCTCCGTTTGCGTTGTTTGCGATCCCTTTGTTTTGATTGGCTCGTGAAATCGCGTCTCGACCAATCACGTGCCTCGAAAGGTCACACGTCATGGCCTCAGCGCGTGTTTGATCGCTTTTGTTAGCCCTATGCGATGCGCTTTTGTTTCCTGTCTCGATATAGAAAGGAATTGATGTGTTTGTGAAACGTCTTTAGTTTAGTAAAAATGATTATGATGAGAATAGTAACAGTAATGATAAAAGAATAGCGATAGTAACGAAAGTAGTAATGCTGATAGTAATGATAAAATGATGATGATAATAATGATGATGGTGATAATAATGATAACAATGGGAATAGTGATCATGATAACTATATGAAGAACAAAAACTAGAAAGAATAATGAAAACAACATAAAAAACAACAGCGACAATAAGATTTTAATAAAACGAAATAATAAAAGATCGACACACACACACACACACACACACACACACACACACACACACACACACACACACACACACACACACACACACACACACACACACACACACACACTCAACCCCCACCACACCCACACACAACCCCCTCCCACACACAATAACCCTCACAAAACACTCAAATAAGGAAAAAAAACTAAATTAGAACGAAATATCTGAATTAAGACAATAGGCAGTGAGAAAATAAGCATATAAGGAGGCGTACGACAATAAGATGAAAAGGTACGAGTGACTGAATCAACGGGAGCACAAAGGGAGGACAAAGAGACAAAAGAACAGTCACGAAGCGGAGACAAAAGGGAAAGGAGGAGGACAAAAGAACAGTCACGAAGAGGAGGCAACGAGTGAAGAGAAGAGGGAGAGAATGACATTAATAAAGAAAAGAGGAGGCAGCGAAAAGAGGATGAGAATAAGAGGCGAGTGAAGAGAAGTGATAGAGAATGATTAAAGATAAGAACAGGAAGAGAAAAGAGAAGAAGTAAGAATAGAGGAGTTAGCATAGACGAGAAAAGGACGAATTATATGAAGAAAAAAACATGAGGAAGAGAAAAGAGAAGAGATAAGAATGGAGGAGTTAGCATAGACGAGAAAAGTATGAACGATATGAAAAAAAATAAAGGAGTAAGAGAAAAGAGAAGAGATAAGAATGGAGGAGTTAGCATAGACGAGAAAAGTATGAAAGATATGAAAAAAATAAGGAAGGAAGAAGAGACGGAATATAAACAAGAAAAGGAGAGAGGAGGGAAAGTAGAGGAGAAAGAAGACGAATTCGAGAAAGAGATAAAAGATAAGCAACTAAAAATACAGGACAAAAGGAGCAGGAAAAGAGAAAGATGAAATATAAACAGGACAGGAGTGTAAAAAAAATTAAAAACGTGTGGAAAGGGAAAAAAAATAAAAGGAGGAGGAGGAAGAGGGTGATAAGAAGGAATTAACTAAACAAGCAGGAATAAGAACAAGGGGAGCAGAAGGAGATAGCAGGAGGAGCAGGAGGAAGAGAAATAGATAAGTGGGAGAGAACATGAGTGGGGAGATAGAACAAAAGTAAGAGGAGGAAGAGAGCGAAGAGAAGGAACCAAATGAGCAGGAATCAGACAAGAGGAGCAGAAAGAGAGCGAGAGAGCAGACGCAAAGAGAGCAGGAGGAGAAGTATTGTTAAGTAGGGCAGAAGGGGCCTAGTAATAGAGGAATTAACAATGCTCTCTGGTCACAATAAGGGCGATGCGAGGCGCGGCTTGAAGTGAACGAGTGTGGGCCACCCTCATGAGTGTGTTGTTGTCTTGTTGTGCCATGGCGGCGGCGCGCGTGTGCACAGTGATGCCCTTAATTGATACGCGATGAAGAGGGTGAAGGGGGTGATGTGTGTGTGTGTGTGTGTGAGAGAGAGAGAGAGAGAGAGAGAGAGAGAGAGAGAGAGAGAGAGAGAGAGAGAGAGAGAGAGAGAGAGAGAGAGAGAGAGAGAGAGAGAGAGAGAGAGAGAGAGAGAGCACGAAAAGAATGAAAGATTAGATCAATAAATGCTTGTTTGCCATCATTAATAGCATGTAATTATCATGCTGCTAATTTCCTTAGTGGTGCAGTGGTTAGCATCCCTAACTTTGAATCTACGGGCATGGGTTCAAATTTCAACCTGCACATCGGCGTGCACCTCACCCAACTGTTCATCCTTCCTTTCGAGCTGGTCTATAAATGGGGACCTCGGGAATAAGGAAGGTAAACTGAGCCTGTGCCGGGTTAAGGGTTCTCTCTCACCACAGGCTCGTAGACCCAACGGGACGAAGATGAACACCGCGGCCACGCGCAGCTGCAGCGCATGCTCCCAGTTTTACATTTTTACCTTAGAATTTCTTTCTCCTGATTTCATAAACACTTTGATCATTATTTTCATTTACGTTAGAGTAAATGATATTATAGACCATTTTGTATGCGTGATTGAAAGAAAAGTTAAGGCGGACAGAGAACCAGGTGGAAAGATGAGATTTTGCCCGAGAAGAGTGGAGTCCGCTACCTACAGACAGAGAAATCTGGAGGACGTTGAGAAAGTCCTGTCCTGCAGTGAGCCAGTAAATACTCTTGCTGCTGATGATGGTGATGATGATGATGGTGGTGGTTATTATTAACATCCAACATTTCTTTAGCTTCCTAATGCAACTAAAAGCGCCATATACTCTCATCACATTCAGTGACAGCCATCATTAGCCACACACACCTTTCATCACTTTATCCATTACAACCTAATCATTAACCTAATCACAAGTTATTCAGGACCAGGTGTTGAATCCATTACTCGTGTTGTGTGTTTGCCAAATGCGATTGTGTGGCTCTCTTAGCATTGTGGGCGGGATTATTTCGTTCGTGGTTTTTAGCGTTACGTTGTGTCGAGCGAGGCACCGCATCCTGTTAGACTCAGTGGTCGCCGATTGTAACACCTGTGCATTGGCGTACCAGGTGAGGGAGGTAATAGTGGTGGTGGTGGTGGTGGTCCATGTCAGTTCATAACATAATATTGAGAGAGAGAGAGAGAGAGAGAGAGAGAGAGAGAGAGAGAGAGAGAGAGAGAGAGAGAGAGAGAGAGAGAGAGAGAGAGAGAGAGAGAGAGAGAGAGAGAGAAAAAAGAAAGACGAAGTAATAAAAAAGATAAGGAAAGAAAGAAAAAAATACTTAATAGATATGTTAAAAGCTAAAACCACCACCGCTCTCTAAACCAAACTCAAAATAAAAACAAAACAATATCTAACACACACATTATTACACATAAAAAAAAAACTCGTACATGAAGAAAAAAAAAAACAACCCCCAGGTGATTCTACTGTCCAAACTAATCACCTTTTGTGGCCTTTGGGAAAACTACGTTATGAGAGCCGAAAGCATTTGAGATCACGGGACTTATTTTCTAAGGTAACGTGACAACAATTAACCTGTGTGGCTCACCTGGACGCGTGCCTCGGACAGGTCAAGCCTCATGGCCAGCTCCTCGCGGGTGAACACATCGGGGTACTGGGTCTTCTCGAAGGCGCGCTCCAGCTGGTGCAGTTGGTAGGTGGTGAAGGTGGTGCGGGAACGACGGACCTGAGGGCGATAAGAACGTGTGAGGGAGCGGGGGAAGCGGAACGACAGCGAAGTAATGTGTGGAGAGGGAGCGTTTAATTGAAGGAGGAAAAAGAACGGAATAATAGGGCAGTAATGTGTGAGGAGGGAACGTTTAAGTAAGCAAGAGGAACGGAGAAGTACGGCAGTAATGAGAAGAAAGAGGAGGTTAAAAGGGGCAAGAGAGACGAAAAAGTAGAGTTAGGGCAGTAATGTATGAAGAGGAGCCGTTTAATTGAACAAGAGGAACGGAAAAATAGGGGAGTATTGAGAAGAAAGTGGAGGTTAAAAATGGGCAAATAGACGAAAAAGTAGTATGGCAATAATGTATAAAGAGGAGCCGTTTAATTGAACAAGAGGAACGGAAAAGTAAGGGGGTAATGTTTGGCGAGGGAACGTTCAAAGGAGCAAGATGAAAAAAAAATTAGGGCAGCAATGTGTGAAGAGGGAACGATTTAAGTGAGCAAGAAGAACGAAAAAGTAGAACAGTATTGTGTGGTGAAGGAACGTAAAGTGAGCAAAAGGAACGGAAAAGTTGTATAGCAATGTGTAAAGAGGGAACGTTTTAAGTGAGCAAGAAGAACGAAAAAGTGGAACAGTATTTTGTGGTGAAGGAACGTTAAGTGTGCAAAGGGAACGGAAAATTTGTGTAGTAACGTGTGAAGAAGGAACGTTCAAAGGAGTAAGAAGAACGAAATTAGAGAAATCCAGTTCCGTCAGAAAATATAAACTGAAAGAAATATTGCATTCAAGGACAACAAGCAGTGAAATAAAAGTAACTAAAATGTCCTTCTGTATCATGATGAGAAGCAGTGGTGATCATCCTCGCCATTGTTAAATTTAAACTTAATGCATCAAAAGTGCTGGCGAGGACAAAGTCTATATCATTGACAGGGTCACGCTCAGTGGTCTGTTGGCGGCACTGTGGCTCCACTAACACTTCATCCGTTCGTACCTGGACTCATCCACCGGTGGACTTTAGTGGCAAGTAGAAGACTCTTGCTATATAAAACATCATTCAAATAAATAAAAAAATAATCTGAATTTTTTTCCATTCAAGTAACTAAAAACATCACTATTTTGATCATTTTTCGGCTCCTGCATCCAAGACTTAGATTTTTATTTTCAATGAGAACCAGTCAATTATCTTTAAAAATTAATACGAGTCTTAAAGCTTCAGTCGTTTAGAGGATCGTCCAGCTGAGTAGAACCTGAGGCAACACACATCAGACTTATATTTGACCACAAAAATATTTACGATATGTTTAATGTAATGTATCACAGTCTATTTAAACCATTTTCGAAATAAAAGGTTTAAAACTATGATATATTCCTTTAAAGATATCTGAACTACTTTTGTTTTGAAAAATATGAATGCTCTGTGCTGTCTGATTCCTCAAAAAAAAAAATGCCCTCTTCGTGTCGTGCCGCCGGAGGAGCCACCGCCACTCACAGACCACTGAGCGCCGCCCCAACAAACGGGTCGTGGGTCGTTCTTACAGGCCTCACCTTGCGGGGCTTCTCGGGGTCGAAGGGGTCCGAGTGCTGGTCGTGGCACTCAGGGGACGTGACCATCTCCCCCTCGGTCTTGGGGGACACCTCGGGGCTGCCCACGCTCGTCGCTGACTCTGGAAGGAAGAAAGGAACACATGAAAGAACAGGTGTTTAGAAGTGTTAGTTAGGACAGTTGTTTGGAGTTGATGTTAGTTAATGTTAGTAAAGGTTGGTTAGCTGTCGGAGATAATAGTGCATTAGTAAGCTTGGACAGTTGTTTTGAGTCTCTGCAGTGGAAGAACGATAGGAACACGTGAGAAGGCAGTTCTATGGAGTCAGTGTTCGATAATGTTTGTTAATTTAGTTGCTGGAGTTAGTGTGTTTGTTAGTTATATAGATCAGTTATTTGAAGTTAATGTTTGTTAATTTAGGGTAGGCGGTGGCTGAGTGGTAGCGTGCTGGGCCCACATTCACTGCGTGATGGACGACGTGAGTTCGAATCCCCACGCTACCACCTCGGATTTTTCAGTCACCGCCGAGTGGCTTAAAACTACCCACATGCTGTCCTGAAGACCACCCATCAACCCGGACTCTAGAGGATACCGTCCAAGTTAATTAAGAACGAGTTCCGGGGGGCAGCATGAGCCAAGAGAAGATGGCGCCACTATAAACACTTGTCTGCGCCATGACAGGCTGGGGCCGACTATACCATCCAGGCCCCTCAAGCAAGCCTACTGGCGCTATAGGCGTAGACGTAAAAAAAATAGTTCTTATCCCATCTTATCAATCACCAAAATGAACTGGGACAAAATAATTTCTTCGATACATCATAATTCTCTCCTAGTCTTCCTTTCTTTGGTTCTTGTTTTCTTTTTTTACTCCATCTTATTATCACCAAAATCTCGTAAATCAAGTGAACAGGAAACAATTTTTTTTTTTTTTTTTTTTTTTTTTTTTACAGCAAAGGAGACGTCAATATTATCATTCTTACTTGTCATCGGTCCTTGTTTTCGTTCCTTCTTCTATCTTATCATTCACCAAATTCTCATAATAAAGTGAATAAGGTCTCTTCTATACATCATACTTCTTTATCAGTCTTCTTTTCGTTTCTTACTCCATCTTATCGTCCCCCCAAATCGTCTCTTCCACCATCATTCTCCTTTATTAGTCTTTATTCCCTGTTTTCGTTTCTCCTTCCATCTCGTCATCACCAAAATCTCGTAATGAAGTGAACAAGGGCGCGTCGCTGTAATCCCTGGCCGAGGAGCGGATCACAACACACGATGGCAGCGCCCAGTCACGCGGACGAGGGTGAGCCGAGTTCGGTGTTCCATTGTTCTTCAGGGAGTGGCGGGAAGGGGAGTGGAGCGCTGCGGGAAGGGAGAGCTGTGGGCGGAGAGGGCAGCGGGAGAGAGAGATAGAGACGCTGTGGGCTGTGACTGGAAGGAGAGCTGTGGGCGGTGAGGGCAGCTGAAAGAGAGAGAGATAGAGGTGCTGTGGACTATGAAGGGAAGGAGAGCTGTGGGTGGAGGGAGCAGAAGGAGAGAGAGAAAGGTAACGCTATAGGGCAGCAAAGGGAGAGAGAAACAGAGACACAGAGAGAGCGGAAGAAAGAAGGGGAGAGTTATAGAATGATGAAGGGAGATGGAGGGAGAAACATTGACACAAACCGAAACACAGAGAGAGGAGGAAAAGGGGGAGAGTTATACGAGGATGAAGGGAGATGGAGGAGTATATCTACGGTGAAGGGGAGGAGGGGGACACATAGGGCAGGTGTGTATTGTAGCAAGGCGTGGGACCCCCTAAAGAGGCAGATGTGTCCGTGCAGGCATCGTACACGCGGGGCCAAGGGGGGGGAGAGAGAGAGAGAAGGGCAGGTGTGGCGTAGCGTTGCCAAACTATCGTACTCATTGCATTGCATTTTCGTAGTTTCTGACCAATAACGAATGCAAAAACAAACAAACAAACATCAATAAATAGGAGTTTTAACGCTAACTTCAATTTTCTATCGTTATTTGTGTAAGTACGAGAGTTTGAGGCTTAAAAGGAATAAAGACGAAGTGGTGAATACGATAATCTGGCAACGCTGGTGTGGCGGCGGAGTCTCCAGATGAAGATGCAAGGCGAGGCGAGGCGAATCCACATCACGGGCGGGAGATAACGATGATCCTCCTCAGCGTAAGAATACACCGAAATACCACGCGATTTCAGGGTCCGCCAGCTGGGAGGTAGGTGGCGAGGCAGTTCAGGGTCGTGGAGGGCAGGGGGCGTCAGGGGCACGGGAGGCAGGGCAGCGCAGTGGGCGAGCAGTTACACCTCAGCCTCGGGAATCCTCCATTTGGCGCCCAGCGTAGCGTGAGTTGATGTCGTGTGACGCTAAGCCCGGCGGAGGTGTTGGCAGGGTGAGCACCGCCGCATACCCACACCGACGCGGCCATGCCCAGACCCTCCCCGCGGCCAGGCCATACCCGCGGCCAGCCCATGTGACACCCAGGTCATACCCACGCCAATGACATACCCAAAACCATACTGACGCGGCCATACGCAAACCCTCCCCGTTGCCTGGCCATACCCACTGTCATACCCACACCAATGGCACACCCAAAGCCACACCCACAGCCTTGGCCACACCTAAAGACAAGACAGCCATACCTACATCGAGGCCACATCCCCCCCTTATATGACCATACCCAAGAAGACAACCATGCCGTGACCACATCCTGACAGGCGAGATACTTTTCCACAGCAAGGCAGTCATACCCTCACTCACTCCGGCAGCCATACCCAGGGCAGAGCAGTCACCTATACCCGGCAAAGCCTTAGTTATGTGTCCATTCTATGAGGGTGAACTTTTATCTCTATTTAATCTCTGGCTCTGTTTCAACCATATATGTCGCTAGTAATAGTCTTGTAGTTCCTTTTGTTTTTCTTTGTTCTTCTCCTCCTCTTCCTCCTCCTCTTCCCACTCCTACAACGTCTCCTATTCATTTGACCCTCCACCCCGTGTCTCCCTTGTTTTTCATCGTTTGCATATCTTCCTCTGCAGCAATAGCCGGTCCACACACTCACCCACTCACTGCGTCACCCACTGCGTCACCCACTTAGTCTGCCCATTTCGTCGCCTGCCCCGTCGTGCCGCCACCCTGAGCGATGCACGAGGCGGCAAAACCAACAAGACCAAGAGGAGAGGGACGCGGGAAGGCCCAGACACAGACACGGCTTTTGGTTTTTCGGTCGTTCGATAATCCGGCGCGACAAAGCAGCGTTGAAGAGCGATTTGTTTATGTGAGCAGAACGCGCGTCGAGGCAAAGAACGAAGGAAGAAAGTGCTATACATCGTGGAGGGAAGCGAAGGGCAGAAAGAATAGGCGTCAAGGTGCAGCGTGTTCTCTTTTCTCCCTTTTTCCACGTGTCTCAGCGTCTCCGTAAGTGTATAGAGCTGTTAATGTCTCCTGATGGGGTTGGGCTTGGCTGGGTGGCTTTGGGTTAGGTTCGTTAGTCTCGGTGGTGTTTTGGGTGCTAGGGTGAGGGGTGGTAAGGGTGAGTTTTGGATGGGGAGGGTGGGAGAGAAGGGAGGAGGAGGGTAGGGATGTGAGGGGAGGAGGGTGATGGGTAGGGTGCTTAATGGAGGTGTGTGTGTGTGCGTGTGTGTGTGTGTGTGTGTTTGGAGATGTATGTATGTGGGGGGGTTTTCTCGTTTTTTTTTTCTCTCTCAATGATACTTCGAAACCGAGAACGAAGAGAACTCAAATAACGTTCGATTCAGACTACGAGACCGTTTATCCAAAGACACGAGACCATGAAGAACTAAGAGAGAGGACGGGGACGAGGACGAGGACGACTTTATCAATCTACATTATCTATTTTATATATCTGTCTATCTATCTACACATACTTACAGGAACAAGACAAAATTACATACAAGGACGATTTTGACTTTGGGGACGAAAAAACAAAACTCAAATCACCAAATAAAGTCCAAAATTACAACTCGGGAAATGAAATTATGTAAGGCAAGTTTTTATTTTTATTTTTTTGTTAGGAATTTTTCGCTTTTTGGAGTTAATGTGGGTACGAGGACCGTAAACACCTGTACGTACGAACACACACACACACACACACACACACACACACACACACACACACACACACACACACACACACACACACACTCAATGGGTTTAGTCAGGTGTACAAGACTCGGATATGACCAATTGGGGTTAGAAAGTAGAGGTTGAGAGTGGCTGAAAGAGTACCTCCTCCTCCTCCTCCTCCTCCTCCTCCTCCTCCTTCTTCTCCTCTTCGTCCTCTTCCTCTTCTTATTCATCCTTGCCTTCCTCCCTTCCTCCATCAGAGTCCTTTTCTAACTCAATCTCAATCCTACGGCGTCTTCTGTAGCATCTGAATCCACTACTTTGATCCACATGAACTCGAGTCCTTTTCAGGTGACATAACGCGGTAATCTTCCTCGCCTCGTTTTCGTTATATTCGTCTTATAATTAATGTTCTCACGCCAGTTACTCGCTTTTCCCTCTCATCATTAAACATTATTATAGTTCACTTGTTTCCTCATCCTCTCCTTTCTCAGTACTTTTTTTTCTGATATTTTTTCCACTGTATCGTTCGTCTATACTTCAATAATTTATTCCGGTAACTTTTCCACCTCCCTCATTTTATCATCTGAGTCTTTGCCGCAGATTTTTTCTTTCTTTTGCATCATTCATATATTTCAATTTTCACACTCCGGTTACCCACATTTCCCCTTTTTTTCTCATTTACCTTTCTCAATGCACATCCTCCACATCTTCCTCCCTCTCCTCTGTATACCATGTAGATCATCTTGTAGCAACATTAGTTTCACCTCTACATTGTTCTTATACTACAATTTCTACGCACCGGTTATTCTCATTTCCCATTTTCTCATTAACCTTTCACCTTCGTCTCCTCTGTACCGAGTCATCCCATAGCCGCATTTTTTCCCTTCTCATTTCACCTTCATTTTCATTTCACCTTCGTTTCCCTTCTCACTTCACCTTCGTCTCCTCTGTACCGAGTCATCCCATAGCCGCATTTTTTCCCTTCTCATTTCACCTTCATTTTCTTTTCACCTTCGTTTCCCTCCTCATTTCTCCTTCATCTCCTCTGCATACCTCGTCCTCCAAATAGCCGCATTTTTTTCCTTCTCACTTCACCTGCAGACGATACCCAGGTGAGGCCCGCGCCCCAGCCCGCCGCCGCCCCATGTGTTAAAATCCCTATCGGCCGCGTTTGAACCTCCGGGGGGATTCTGGGAACACATTCGGGAGCACAATGAACAATTAAGTGTAAATACCTTCCTAGATGATGTCTTGAGGGAGGGAAGGAGGCGAGGGAAGGAGGTGGAGGAGGAGGACGAGGAGGAGGCTGAGGAGGAGGATAAGGGGGGAGATAAGCTCTTCTGAATGGCACAATTTACCTAAAGAAGACCGGCACTCACTCCCAGCGGCAATTCAGACCATTTTCTTGTGGGCTTGAAAACCTTCCTTGGGCGGCGCGGATAAGCCAGCGACTCGCCCTTCTGATTTAAATTCCCCGACAAAGGCGAGGCAATAAAATGACAAATTGGCTGATTCTGCGCCGCCCTATTACCCTCATTACAATTTTATGGCCATTTCACACTTCTGTTGGCGTGAATTGACATCCAAATTGAAGCCGAGAGAGGACGACTTGAAGAGGGAGCTTGAAATTGAGTCACTTTGAGTCGATTTATGACAATTTGGACTTAATTTGGCCGCGGAGGTGTCGGAGAGGGGGCGAAGGACAGACGACGGGGCGGGGAGCACGACAGCGGCGGTGACGACGACGACAAGGAAGAGAAAATCAATGTGTAACGATGGGAAGCGCTAATGTCTACAAGGCTAATGCTGCCCTCTGGTGGTGTTGGTGATGGTGGGAATGGTGGTGCTGCTCGTGGTGGTGATGGTGGGAATGGTGGTGGTGGTGGTGGTGGTGGTGATGGTGATGGTGATGGTGGTGGTGATGGTGATGGTGGTGGTGGTGATGGTGGTGATGATGGTGTTTTAACGTGCTGCCCCTCAAAGTAAAGATGTAGGGTTTTTTTTTTTTTTAACAACAAAGGAGACAGCTCAAGGGCACAAAAAAAAGGAAACAATAATAAAAAAAAAAAAAAGCCCGCTACTCGCTGCTCCTACGTCCGCACCGATTCGCTCCTTTTTATTATATCATTATTAATCTTTCATTAGTTTTTGTTTCTTCATTATTCTTCATTAATTATTGTCTTCATTATTACCAGGCGGCGGGAGGCACAAAACTCTTAGGCTCGTATCTTAATGAACACTTCTTCGGGCTTTCAACTCCATTCAAAGGCTGCAGAGATGATCAATTCCGGTCTGCTTCCCGTCCGTGGCGCAGGGGACTTGTAAAACCATCACTATATAGGGTCTTGAAGCCACCCGTAGGAACCCTAACAACTGGCTACCTTCTACCTCCCGCTGCATATATGATAAAGCTGAGGAGAAGAGAATAAGTGTACCTGCGTCTGATATCCAAAATACGTTGTGATGGTATATAACATAACGGCGTAAACGAGGGAAGATAATGTTGTCTAAATAACCAAAAATGGCCTCTTGATGGGTATTCAAAGTAAACGTGGCGCGGAAAACAATAAAATAGGTTATATGAACAGTAAGGAAATGAAGGGTAAATAGTTCAAATCTTAATTATAATGTAGTTCTGTGAAAATTTGTTAAAAGAAAATAGAATAGTAAAAAAAAGGAGCCAATGTCAATGTCTCCTTAAACAGTTTCGAAAAAAAATTCTTGGCGGAAAAGGAAAGTTTGAATTATTCGAGGAAATTGAGTGAATGATAAAAAAGTAATGGAGTAACGAAGTATTTCAGTCTTGGGAACTTCATGCAGTGGAATAAAATGTAAAGTAAAATAAAGTAAAAGGAGCCATGAACCCCAAGACTCGAAACAAAAACTAACTTGAGTCCCAAAAAAATGAAATCCGAAAAAAATAGCCCCAAAAAAACTCTGAAGATTCGAAATTCCTAAAACTGTAGCGAATTAAGTGTGAGCGGCGGAGTGGAATGAATTAACGAGCCTGAAAAAAAGGACAAAATAGAGGAAAGAGCAAAAAAAAAGGACAGCTGGAGGAAGAGGGGGAAGAGGGCCCTAAAAATTTGAATGAATGAAGTGAATGAGTGAATAAAAAAGAGCAAAAATATACAAAGAAGAGTGAGAAAGAGCAATATAGCGCCCCTAAGAGTAAGTAAAGAAAATAGAAATAAGAAAAATCCTCCAAAAAGTATTGCCAAGTAAACACAAACAATAAAATGAAGTGAGTAAATAAATAAAATAATGAGTAGAAAGAAAAAAAAACAGAGGAAAATCTAAATAAAAAACACAACAGACCCGGAAACAAATTACAAAAAAAAAACACCAAAAAATACAAAAATCAAATAAATACAAAACAAAAAGCAAATAAATTGAATGAATAGAAAAAAAAGCAGGAAATGTAGGACGAAAAGTGGAATAAATAGACAAATATAAACTCGAAAAAAAAAAAACGAAGCAGCATTAAAAAGAGAGAGGACGGTAGGAAGGAGGGAGGGAAGGGGGTCAGGATGGGGCGGTGGGCAGCATAACAAATCCTTGGGCGGACGCGTTAACAAAGAGCGCTCATCGTTGCGTTCGCTGTCTCGCTAACTAACCACCGCCAGGCCACGGACGAGACTTTTTTTTTACCTCTATTTACTCGTGTCCAGGTTTTAAAACAATTAGTGTCAGGTAACGAACGGAAATAGGGGCCGATAGAGAGACTGCGCGGGAGGGAAAAGAGAGGGAAGGATGGATAGATATTCGTATACATGGGGTCTCTGGCAGCGGCGGCGGCGGCGGAGGAGGAATAATGTAATCTGAAAAACAATTATCCGTGCAATCGAGTTCGGGCCAGCTCGTGAATTACCATTTTGAACGCGATTTTTCCAGCGAATTGCGAAGTGAAAATCGAGTTAATGCGGAAGAAAGAAATAATTCCATCCTTTCTTTTCTCCTCCCTGCGTTTTTTCCCCTTACCTCTCTCTCTCTCTCTCTCTTTCACTCTCTTTCTTTTCCTCTCTCACCCTCTCTCTCTCTCTTTCTAAACTGGCGCGAACCAATGAGTGAGGCGGGACTTAGGTTATTGTCGGCCAATCAGAAGCCGTCACGCTCGTTTTTAATCAGGTCTTTCATTGCTATGTAAATAAGTGGCAGTAATAATAACCATCTCCTCTTCCCCTTCCCTGCCGCCCTCCCCAACCCGCCTCCGCCCACCCTACAGCACCCCGACCCTGTCCCTCTCCCTCCGTCACTACCTCGTATTACAATCATTTTTTCCCCTGCAGACAATGGAGGGAAGCTAAAATTCGACTCTGTGCAGCAACGAATCGCCGCCAATGACGCCCATCAATGCACGGGGCTAATTGGTGTCTGTGTGGGCTTCAATTCAATTAATTACGGATTCCATGATACTCCTTTGTTTTGTCGAGGCTGGCGGCCAGGGTAAGCTCGTGGCGGCCCGCACTCATTACTACCCGGCCTGTGCGCGCGTGTGTGTGTGTGTGTGTGTGTGTGTGTGTGTGTGTGTGCGTGTGTGCGTGTGCGTGTGCGTGTGTGTGGTTACCTGGCTGGCTGGTATACAAGAGAGAGAGAGAGAGAGAGAGAGAGAGAGAGAGAGAGAGAGAGAGAGAGAGAGAGAGAGAGTGTGTGGGTGAAAAAAATGTTGGGGTTTCCAAAAACTTAATCAAATTCAGAATCGGCTTAAACGTTCGCCGGTTGAAAGAGTGACTCAGCGTTCACCTTTTCGCTCCGTTCACCTGCGACTTAATTGACTCAAAGCGAAATACGAAACCGAAAGCGTCAGCAATAAAACACAAAAGAAAAACAGAAAAAATGGGAAAAAGTGAACAAAACCGTGTAAACAAATGAAAAAAACTCTCTCTCTCATGAATAGAAGAGCTGCGTGCGTATAATTTGACAGAGAAGAGAGAGAGAGAGAGAGAGTATATATATATTAAAAAATCATTATCTTTAGTTCCTGGCGCCGTAATTAATGCTTCTTTTCATCGGGATCAGGAATTATTTTGGCGGGAGCAGAGTCGTAAGCTGCAGCCACTCAGGGATAGCGGTAATTAAGGCAACAAAGCACCTCGCTCCCCTTGATGATACGATAAAGTTATTGTGCAGATTCTTTCGGTTTTCTAATGCGAGGTTAATTGTTCTCACCTGCTCATCCCGCTTCCCTGAACTTAATTAGCGGTGACGGAGCAGGTAGGGAAGGTGAGAGGGAAGGAGCGAGAGGAGGAAGACGGGAGGAAAAGATGAATTACAGGACTTATTAAAGGAAAACATTATAAAAGACCAGCGAATGATATCTAAAGGGATGAAAAGACAGTTGGAAAGAAGATTGAGCATTGAAAATAACAAGAGAAGGAAGAGGTAAAGAAAAGATAGACAATGTGAATAACTACTAACTAGATTAAAATGTGATATAAGAGTATACATGGCGTCAGATTATAGCGAAATGCAGTTCAAAAGATGAATAGAAAGAAAAGAAGAGAGACGAAGATTTGATAAGACATTGATAACAGCGACTCGAGGAGGAAGTAAAGAAAGATAGATTGCTTAAATTAATGAAAGAAACTAATGGTAAAACAATCGTTACAGAGATATTTAAAGAGATGAAAAGAGAAGAAAAGGCAGAGCAATGAATAGATTGAAAAAAAGAAGAAAGTAAGAGTAAGGAGGAAAATTTTAAGAAAGTACAAATTACCTGAATTCGTCAAAGAAACACATAGAAGGTGAGTGCAACGCGAAACGTAATTATATAGAGATGAAAAGAGAGGAAAAATAAGATGAAAAAATAGAAAGAAAGAAGTGATTGAAGGGGAGAGAGAGGAGGAAGAATTAAAAGAAAAATAGATTACGTGACTTATAGGGAGAAGCTTATAAAAAAACAGCACATACTAAACACATGAATGAAGAAATGAAACGAAAGGAAATTAAAAGGCAGAAACAGGAGAACATAATAGAAAATCAAATAATGAGGAAACACAGGACACGAAAGAAGATACGAAAACAAACAAGATGAAAGAAGAAAAGAAAAAGCATAAAGAAGAAAATATAACTGATAAACGTATAGGAAAAAAAAATGAAATACGAGAAAAAGAAACAAACCTATGAAGAAGATATTTTATTTTTATCAGATAGCAAAAAAAAACAAAAAAAGCAGAAAGCATGACCAAATACTGAACGTGTAAAAAAACTGAAACATGGAAGGGGAAAAAAAAAAGGTATTTCATTTTAGTGAGGGAAAAAAAAAAATCCTTAACACCATACAATACTAAATTAGATGAACAGAAGTATAAATGTAAATCCGTGTATTAAGATAGACGAGTTTGAATAGGAAAAAGGAAAACAATAAAAACAGTACTAGAGTTTCCTTCCCTATATCGCACAAAGGAGGCTGAACTAAACAGGAAGGAAAGGAGGAAAAGGATCAAAGGGAGAAATAGACAGAGGAAGAAAAGGAGAAAAGGAAAGCGGATATTGAAGGATAGAAGGGAAAGAAGGGAATGAAGGAAGAAGGAACAAAATGGAAACAGGATAGAAAAGCGGATGATAGAAGGATAGAAGGGAAAGAAGCGAATGAGGGAAGAAGGAACAAAATGGAAACAGGAAAGGAAAGCGAATGATAGAAGAGAAAGGAGAAGGGAAAGGTGCTGACGAGAGAGAGAGAGAGAGAGAGAGAGAGAGAGAGAGAGAGAGAGAGAAAATCAAACATGGAGGAATGAAGTAAACAATAGAAGGAAAAATAGAAACCTGAAAAGGAATGTAGAAATAAATTGCATAAAAGGAGGAACAGAAGAGTGAAAGAGGAGAATAAAGGAGACGAGGAGCATTTACAGAATAATAAAACTAATCGTAGACAAGAAAGAGAAAGCAACAGAGAAGATGGAAGAAAAGAATAGAAAGAGAGACTAAATAGAAAGCAGAAGAGGAAGCAGAGGAAGAGCGAAAGGAGAAGAAAGAAACAAGAGTAAAGGAAAAGGCACAAGAAAAGTAAAAGAAAAAATAAGAAAGCAGAAGAAAAGGCAGAGAAAGAGTAAAAGGAGAGGAAAGAGGAGACAAAGGAGGAGGAAGTGTAGAAGGAAAGAAAATGAGGCGGCGGAGGCGAAGGAAGAGTAAAGAAAAAAAAGAAAGAAAGGAGTTAGAGGAAGTGTAGAACATAAGGAAAATGAAGTAGCAGGAGAAAAGGGCGGAATCAGAGTAAGTGAAAAGGAAAGAAGGCTGGAAAGAGGAGGAGGAGGAGGAGGAGGAGGAGGAGGAGGAGGAGGAGGAGGAAGAGAAGGAGGTAAAGTAACAGAAGAAAATAAAGGGAAAGTAAAAGGAAAAGAAAAAAAGAGGAGGAGGGGGCGCAGGAAAAATGAAAATAAAATAAAAAGGAGAAGGAGAACGATGAAGAGGAGGAAGAGGTGAAATCAGAGTAAGAGAAAGAGGGGAAGGAAGAGGACCATCAGTATCAGCAAGAGGAGGAGGAGGAGGCAGGTAAGGTAAGGTAAGGTATTAAGCAGAAGAGCAATGCGAACCTACCTGCCCGACATAAGCTTCGCAGTGCGGTGGAAAGCTTTATACATGATGCTGCACTGACGGATGCCGCTTCTGTGTGAGTATTTCCCTGGCCAGCAACCTCCCTCTCCTCTCTCCTCTCAAACTCCGACCAGGGGCGGGACAATGGGCATAGTTAACTAGGTGATTACTCCGCCGCACGGTCGTTAGAGAGAGTGTAGGTGCTTTCTCTAATTGACGGTGGAACAATTTAATCGATGCAAACTACCTATTTTGATCCCCGTGAACGAAGGGCGGCCCCGAGCATGCATGTGTGTTGCATCGACTTTGTTCTGGTAGCTGCAGGGTTAGTGAGAGAGAGAGAGAGAGATTGATTGATTGTATGTATGTGTGTGCTTGTGGGGGTGTAATGTGTGTGTGTGTGTGTGTGTGTGTGTGTGTGTGTGTGTGTGTGTGTCCCGAAAAATATACAGTGGAATAGATTTATAGAAACATACTGACAAATAGAAGAAAAAAAACATGACAGATAAACAGACAGACAGACAGACAAAGACGAACACTAAAACAGATTGATAGTCAGAAAAACAGAGAAATATATAGACAAGCAGAGAAAAAGACAGAAAGGAAGAAAACAAAAAAAATGAAACAGACACAGACAAACAGACAGATAGGCAGACAGGCACAGCATCTCACCCAATTAACTTCACTCCCTATAGTGTTCAAACCCCACGGTTCAAACTCACCCTTCCTTCCTTTCCCAGCCTCACCCTCACTCCCCACACCCCCTCATACCTTCCCTCACCTGCCCAACCACCAATCACCAAACTCCCTCCCTCCTTCCCGTCCGTTGTTTTGGTGTATCACGGATTTATCTGATTGAGGGACGAGAGGTTTGGGTCCCGAGGCAACAATAGGTCGGCCCTCATCCCAAGCCTTTGAAGGACGGTAAACACGAGACTTACCTGGATCGCGGCGTCACACGGATTAATGAGAGTAATTGTCTTATTTGTGCTTCGAGGGCCAGAGCTGAAGTGCCGTGTAATACCTCACCTCACCTCCGTTCGCTCGCCCGCTCGCTCTTGTTTGTGTGTGTGGGTTGGTTGGGTTGGAGAGACGTGAGGGGGAAAGGAGGAAGAAGGGGAAGGGGTGTGTGTGTAGGGAGAGTGTGGGGAGATGTGGTGAGAGGGTTGGGGAGAGAGGAGGAAAGGTGTGTGTGTGTGTGTGTGTGTGTGTGTGTGTGTGTGTGTGTTTCGAAAGTGGTATAGATAAGAGACAGTTTACATCTCTCAAGGGAAACGACAGTGGTGGAAAAGAAGAGAGGAAAAGGAAAAAAAGATAAAAAATAGAAGAACAGGGAGAAAATTAATAATAACGATGATAATGATAATGATAATGGTGATGATTATGATAGACTAGGTAACAGACACACACACACACACACACACACACACACACACCTCTTAATCCTCCACCACCACCACCACCACCACCCTCATACGAATCAGATCAGCGCTGGATCTTAGAGACCAATTATAACGAATCAATAGTTGCTAATCTGAACACAATAGGAACCTGCGGGGGACCAATTAATCATGAGAGTCTAAACAGGAGGAGGAAACAGACAAGAGAACCACCATACCTCCTACTCCTACTCCTACTCCTACTCCTACTCCAACTCATACTCCTGCAACTGCTCCTCCTCCTCCTCCTCCTCCTTCGTCGGTCTTAAGGTATGCATAATTGGTGTTGTTCTCTGATTGGTCGAATATGTTACCTGTTTGTTTCTTGATTGGCTGGTTAGCGTGTGAAGGTATTGGGTGATGTACAGGTGTTAGAGGAAGAAGGGGAAGGCGAGGAAGAACAAGATCAAGAAGACGAAAAAGAGCAAGACAAGAAAGTGCAAGAATAAGAACAAGACGACGAAGAACAAGAACAATATCGTGAAGAGGAAGAAGAAAGAAAGAAAGAAAAAAAGAAAGAAAAAAGAAAGAAAGAAAGAAGAAAATATGAAGCAGAAGAAGAAGAAGAAGAAATATAATAATAATGCGGCGTATCTTATAAGGAAAACAGATATATATATATATATATATATATATATATATATATATATATATATATATATATATATATATATATATATATATATATATATATATATATATATATATATATATATATATATATATATATATATATATTATATATGTGTGTGTGTGGGTGTGTGTGTGTGTGTCGTCTTAGTTTTCCTACAGAGCTAAAATACATAGAGAGAGAAGAGAGAGAGAATATCACCAGCGGCAACAAGGTGACACACAATGGCTGGCCGCTGAGGCAAAATGATCGAATTACTCTCCACCTCCTCATCACCCCTCCCCCCTGCAGGCCCTTGAAGCTTTTTGTTGACTTGGATCCGATTTAAGGGCTTCAATACCTTCACGCCAGCCCAGCAAGCCACGCCAGGCAGAAAGCACTCACTCACTCACCAGCCACCAGCAAACCTCCAACCCTCAATCAACACTCTTCCCCCTTCTTCTTCAAGTACTTAGGATGGATTTCGATCGTCTATATGAATTTTGCGGTTATGAATTTTAGTGAGCTTTTTTTTTAGAGAGAGAGACGTTAGTTATAGATTTCTTTTTACTTTTTTTCCGGAGGGGGGAGGGGGGGGGTAGAGAGAGAGGAAAGTAAGTTATTTGTCTGGGTGTAAATATATTTTTTTCTTAAATCGTAACTTTTTTTTCGTTAGTGTGTTTTTTTTCTGGATAACTTCTGAATTATTATTGTGGTCAAAATTTTCATCTACAACAATGATTCATATTTCTTCCCTTTCTCCTTCACCTCTTCTCCCCTCTTCTCTGTTATTTCTACTTGATTTTGATTTCTCACCCGCCCACATTCTTTTTCATTTATATTATTTACACCCACCAATTTTGTATGGGCGTATAAATTTGATGGTGAGTTTATATAAAAAGATGTGTGTGTGTGTGTGTGTGTGTGTGTGTGTGTGTGTGTGTGTGTGTGTGTGTGTGTGTGTGTGTGTGTGTGTGTGTGTGTGTGTGTGTGTGTGTGTGTGCGTGTGTGCGCGCGCCATTACCTGTGTGTGTCTTAATTAATGTGTCAGGTAACTTGCAGGTGAAAGGTTCCCAGGTAAATCTTTCAGGTGAGATAAATGTCAGTTGTAGAAGGTGGGGAGGGAGGGAGGGAGGGAGGGAGGAGAGGAGGGAGGGATGTGAAAAGAGGAGGGGAAGGAGGGGAGAGGGGAGAAACAGGTAGAGGAGGGAAGGGGAAAGGTGGGAAGGGAAATGGATGAGGGGGAAGTGATGTGGAAGGGAAAGGGTTGAAGGGTCGGAGAAGGGAGGAAGGGAAAGGGGGAGGGAGGGAGGGAGTGAAGTAGGGGCGTTAAGAGGAGTGAAGGGAGGGAGGAGGGAGAGAAGGGAGGGGGAGAGATGCATCACTCCCTTACCTACCTACCCCTCCCCCTCCTCCTCCCTCTCCAGACCACTCGAAGGGAATTAAGGTAGGATTTAGGGCTAATATACCACAGTTACCCTCCCTTCCCTCCTCTCCTTCCTAAGTTAAGGAGTGTTCACCACCATCACCATCACCATCACCACCACCACCACCATCACCATCACCATCACCACCATCACCACCATCACCACCATCACCATCACCCCATCACCACCATAGTATTCATAACCGTCACAGCTACTTTCTCTTCCTCCTCTTCTTCCTTTTCCTCTTTTCTTCGTGTTTTCTTGTTTTATATTATGCTTCACCATCATCGTCCTTTTTTTTTTTTTTTTACTTCTTCCTCCTCCTCCTCCTCCCTCCTCGTCCTTGTCCTCCTCTAATCTAATCTTAATCCCAGTGATCCTTTCATCATCATCATCATCACCATCGTCATCATCGTCATCATCATTCCTAAAGCCCTCCTTCAACAGTCTTTTTTATGTGTATATTGAAAAAAAACTATTGGACCATTTTTTGAAGTAACAGTAATAGTAATGTTCCAGTAACGATAATAATAATGATAGTAAAAATAATAATAGCAATAATGATAATAAGGACGATGATGATGATGATGGCCACGCCGTTCCGACACACAGCCGACGCTTAGAAGGGCTCCTGCGTTCGAACCCCGCTGCCAACTGATTGCTTTTCCTCCGGCGTCAGTTGATCGAAGGCGCCACTTTTTTTTTCAATATAAACAATAAAAGGAGAAGAAAATATAAGGATAGGGTTAATAGTAGTGATAGTAGTAGTAGTAGTAGTAGTTGTAGTGGTAGTAGTAGTAATAGTAGTAGTAGTAGTAGTGGTAGTAGTAGTAGTAGTAGTAGCAGTAGTAGTAATAGTAGGAAGAAGTAAGAAGAAGAAGAAGAAGAAGAAGAAGAAGAGGTAAAAGAAGAAGAAGAAGAAGAAGAAGAAGAAGAAGAAGAAGAAGAAGAAGAAGAAGAAGAAGAAGAAGTAAAAGAAGAAGAAAAAGAAAAAAGAAGACGAAGAAGAATGGTAGAAATAGTAATAACAGTAGCAGCAGCATTAATAGCAACAGTAACACGAAAAAAAAAGAATAACGGAGCAACAACAGTAAAATACTCACTCTAACTCCAATCGCATCATCACTCAAAACGAACTTGATCTAAACGCGGAGGAATGAGAACACACGCGCTGAATTTCGAAGCTGAGAGGACAACAGCGTCGCCGCCCACCAGGGACACACAGATAACAAGGCAGGGGGTCAATAGATATATAAATGAGTACCTAAATAGTATCAGTCATCATTTGCTTCGTTTCTAAGGCTATTAAGAAGGTCCTGAGCTAATGCAGTGAGTAGCGGGATTTTTGTTGTCATTATTATTTTTTTTAACTGTCTCCTTTGCTGTCAAAAAAAATGCGGAGGTTTGGTTCGATTCGGATAAATAAATAGATGAATGAATAGGTAAATAAAAAGGTGAGTGGATAAGGAAATAAGAGAAAAAGTAAATATTTAACAATCACCAATAGAGACACTTGCTTCAGAGGGTGTAAATCGCGTTCCCACATAACCAAGAAGAATGACCGTGACGGAGGAAAGAAAACATGAATTAGATGGAAGGAAATAAAAGGACAATACCAAAGGAAGGAAAATAAATGGATAAGATAGTGGGAAATATAAGGCCTCTACTAAAGGAAGGAAAGTAAATAAATAAGATAGTGGGAAATATAAGGCCTCTACTAAAGGAAGGAAAGTAAATAAATAAGATAGTGGGAAATATAAGGTTTTCTACTAAAGGAAGGAAAGTAAATAAATAAGATAGTGGGAAATATAAGGTTTTCTACTAAAGGAAGGAAAGTAAATAAATAAGATAGTGGGAAATATAAGGTCTCTACTAAAGGAAGGAAAGTAAATGGATAAGATAGTGGGAAATATAAGGTTTTCTACTAAAGGAAGGAAAGTAAATAAATAAGATAGTGGGAAATATAAGGTCTCTACTAAAGGAAGGAAAGTAAATGGATAAGATAGTGGGAAATATAAGGTCTCTACTAAAGGAAGGAAAGTAAATGGATAAGATAGTGGGAAATATAAGGTCTCTACTAAAGGAAGGAAAGTAAATAAATAAGATAGTGGGAAATATAAGGTCTCTACTAAAGGAAGGAAAGTAAATGGATAAGATAGTGGGAAATATAAGGTCTCTACTAAAGGAAGGAAAAAATAAATAAGATAGTGGGAAATAAAAAAAAACTATATCAAAAGAAGGAAAAAATAGGGTAATGGCAAGTAAAAGGAAGATATCAAGGGAAAGAAAGAAATAAGATTATGATAAAAAAAAAGACTATTCAAAGGAGGAATAAGAAATAAGTTAACGGTAACGAAATAACTAGAAAAAAAGGAGAAACAAGACACAAATAAGATAATGGAAAAAAAAGAATAACTACAACAATGGAAAGAAAATAAGAATGGTAAAAAAAAAAATCACTAGCAGAAAAATATGAGGAAAACCAAGATTCGAGTTGAGTAAGAGTCCAGTTGCGTTCACGTATACCCGCTCCCTCCACCCCCCTCCCACCACTCCATACCCGCCCCCCTCCCAAAAAAGAAATAAAACCTAGATATTAAAACTACGAGGTGTACGGGCGGCCATGTGAATTTTACAAGGACAGTGACTATGCAAATGGCTGGCTGTCGGCGTGGCTGAGTGTGTGACGCCGCGCTGCACTCCTCCAGGCAGCGGGAATAGTTGGGAGGCAGGATTATAATGTTCAAGAGATTTATGTAAAGAATGCCTCTCTCTCTCTCTCTCTCTCTCTCTCTCTCTCTCTCACACACACACACACACACACCAATATTTGCTCTTCCATACGCTGGCCGCCCACCGCACAATATTTGAGGAAAACATTGGAAATTCACTCTCGCCTGGTTACCGCCTCCGTCGCTCCCTCCGCCGCCGCCTCATCCAGAACTAACTGACGAAAAGGAGGAGAAGACTTGTTAACCGGCTTGTAATGTAGAGTTCTTGGTAAGGGTTCATGATAGGCCTCCGTTTGCTTCACCAGTTAACGAATAGAGAACGAAGAGGTAAAGAAAATATCACCTAACTAGTTCGTAATGTAGGGTTCTGGGTATGAGTTCGTGATAGGCTTCCGTTCGTCTCGCCCCTTTACGAATTGATAACGAAATGGCAATCGGTAGAAGGCACTCAAGGTGGTAAGAAAAGAGGATTCGGAAGGCGTTGAAGGCGTTTCCGATTCCCTTATAGCGCATCGCCAGGCCTTCGTGTCATTTCTGTGACTTGATTCCACATTCCTCCCTGTTAATTCGTCTCTGTTGATTCTGTCTCCAGTCTTATCCATATTATTTCCATTCTCCCGTCTCTTCTTTGTTTCTTTGTTTCCTTATATTCGTCAGTCGGTCAATAGTTTTTTTTTTTTGTTTGTTTGTTTTTTGTTTATTTTGTTTATTTTGTTTATCCATATTATTTCCATTCTCCCTTCTCTTCTTTGTTTCCTTATATTCGTCAGTCGGTCAGTAATGTTTTTTTTTTTTCTCTTGTTTTATGTCTGCTCTGTAACTTGGCTGCATATTCCTCTCTATTAATTCGTTCCTGTTGATTCTGTCTCTAATTCTATCCTTATCATTATTTCCATTCTTCATTCTCCTTTTGTTTCTCTATATTTCCTTATATTCGTCGATCATTCTTTCATATTTTTTTTTGGTCTCCCCTGTTTTATTTATTTTACTCTCTTGGTTCCTTAGAAGGTTCGTGAGTGGTATGCGTCAACTTAAACAGGGTCGCCCGGTGAGAACTGTCTGAAGAGCACTGTTGTAAGGTGAGCCTCAGAGCCGTGCGGTCTTTGACAATGCAGAAGGGTGGATATATTAGGTCGGTATTCTCAAGACGCCTCCGCCATTTACATCAACTGTTTTCAAAGTCCGACAAGGAGGTTAATCGGGTTCTCACGAGTAATGTTTTTTTTTTTTATCTTCTTTTTGTTTCTCTTGCTTTATGTCTGTTTCTCTCTTGGTGTCTCGTGGTGTGTCTGCTCTGAAACTTGACAGCATATCGTCACCTTCGTAAACAAACCGCCTGAGTCGTTATTTTCTACTCTTCAGGAAATCAGAAAAGAACTGTCATTATCTCATTTGGCTTAAGATTTAGGCGAAAATGAAAAGGCCAATTCTAGAACACACAAATCCTGAATGACGAAGGTAACTATACAGAAATTGGCGTCACATGTTGAAAAATTGATGTAGACAAAAACCTAGAAATCCCTGAAAAGTGACTTAGGCAATTGTTTTATGAGGGTGACGATATTCCTCTCTAGCATTAATTCGTCCCTGTTGATTCTGTTTCTAGTTTTATCATTATCATTATTTCCACTTTCAAGATACATAAGCTTTGTCAAAATGCTACTTGGGCCATAAAACTACCCATGGAAGTGATGTCGAGTTCTTGGTATGGGTCGTGATGGACTTTCTTTTGTTTCCCCAGTTTACGAATAGATAACGAAATGACAATCGGCATGAGGGTTTTGAGGTGGTAATAAAAGAGGAGGCGAAGGTGTTTGAAGGCGTTTCCGATTCCCTTATATCGCATCGCCAGCTGTTGTGTCTGTTCTGTATCTTGAAAGCGTTGTCAAATGTGAATGCTTGGCCGCCGAAGTGCTTGAGAGTATGGCCCCTAGTGAGACAGTGTGGTTGAATCGAAGTTACCCAGATGAAAAAAAAAAAAAAAAAAAGGAGAAAGGACCGATCAAGTATATCAAAGGGAAAATAAATGTCATCGTTATTGCTTTTTTTCACATGAGATAACGCTTTGGCTAAATATCATTGTTGTTTTAATAATGATGACAATAAAAACAATCATACTCGCATGACTATAAATTTTGATAACAACCGTGATAGTAATAATAACGACAATTTGATATTCATTCTTTCTATTAACGATTTAGTTGTCTGTGGTGTTGGTGTCAGATTTTATAGGTTATTTTTATGAGTGTGTAATCGCGCTCTGGTGCACCGTTTGCATTAGCCTGAAATCAGAACGAAAACATGCAATTTAAATTAGTACTGGATAAAGGGGGTTCATACATCCGGGTTACGCACTGGGATGTACAGCCGCATAAAAGACAACCGAATCGGGCGGTGTTCATTGTTTGCTTCAGCCTGACATATAAACTGGACTTAGATCATGAGCCGTTGTAGACCAGGAACTGTTGAAAGGGAAGCGTATAGCGTACATCCGGGTTACGAACTGGCGCGTAATGGCGTAAGGCGACAGACACTAATGTGAAGATATTAAACGCGGGTCACTCAGTGGAGTTCATTAAAAAGTTAGAACACACACAGGGGAGAGAGAGAGAGAGAGAGAGAGAGAGAGAAAACGAAGGAAATGACAGAAAGAGAGAAAAAGAAGTAAAAAAAGAGGGAAATGACCAAAAGAAAGAAGGAAATGACAAAGAGAAAGAAGGAAAGAAAGAAAGAAAGATGACAGAAAAGGAAATAATACAAAAATGAAAAAAAGCTAATAAAATATGAACCAATAAGGAACGAGAAAAAAAAAACGAAAGACGAGAAACGGAAGACGAAACGAAGCAACACGACCTAAACCATAATGAATAAGGGGAACAAAATAATAAAAAAATAATAAAAATCGCACCAATCAGAAGGCAGGCGCGTCATTTTTTCAACCAATCAGCGTCGGCCCCTCCGCTCCGCCGCCTCGCCCTCTACGCCGTTCCATTTTTTCCTCACTAATTGAAGCGCGATATCATTATTTACCGCGAATGACGTAATAATGGGGGAATAATGACTTGGGAAATGAAGAGACAGGGGCGGAGATGAGCGCCCTAGAGATGGAAATTGAAAGAAAACTGGGCCGGAAGAGACTTGACTGACGGACCGAGTATTGAGCTGAAGGAGGCGCAGAAGAAGCTGATGATAATGATGATGATGTTAGTGTATGTGATAATGATGTTGATGGTAGTGGTGATAGTGAGAGTAATGGTGATGATAATAAGTGAGGATGATAAGGGTGGAATTGGCGGGGATAGAAATATGATCAATAATGTGTGTAATTGATTTTACATGACGTGTACGAAGATGAATATTTTGAAAGAAAGAAAGGAAGGAAGGAAGAAGGAAAGAAAGAGAAAGAAAGAAAGACAGGAAGGACAAAAAAAGGAAGGAAAGAAAGAAAGAAAGGAAGAATGACAAAAGAAAGAATGAAAGAGAGGGAAAAGAGAGAAAGAAAAAACTAGAATGAAGAAATACAGGAATAA
The DNA here is from genome assembly GCF_024679095.1 of Eriocheir sinensis. NCBI lineage: Eukaryota > Metazoa > Arthropoda > Malacostraca > Decapoda > Varunidae > Eriocheir > Eriocheir sinensis. Next base: position 81,436 of record NW_026110306.1, on the reverse strand, counting down.
ACAAAGGACAAGAAAATCAAATGAACTATAAAAAACACGTATACTAAATGAAACCAAACAACAAACTAACAAAAGAAAAAAGAACAAAAAATAATTATACTAAAAAAACTTCTGGTAGAGTTCAAAAAGACTAGGAAGAAGGGAAACAAACGGGCGAGTGGGCGGGCGGGCGGCGATGCTAATTTGTCCTCAGAAGCCTACTAAGGTGGTAAGGAAAGGGGGGCGGAAAGCGGTTCGGATTCTCTTACATCGCGTCGCCAATCTCTTGTCTTCTCTAAGTTGACCGCAGTTCCTTTCTCTTATTCCTTCTCTGTTGATTCCTTTACTGATTCTTCTATGTCGTTTCCTCTCTTCTAATATCCCAGTTTTATCCTCTTCATTATTTCCATTCTGCTTTCTCCTTCTGTTTCTTTGTTTCCTCTTATTTATCGATCGTTCAATCATGTTTGTTTTTTTGTTTATCTTGCTTACCTTCTTTCTCTATCTCCGTTATTCTTTCTTTCTCCTTTATTCTCCGTTTTTACCTTGCCATGTTTGATTCCTATGTATCCCTTGTTTAGTATTTGTTGTCTCCTATGTCACACTCCTTCATTCTTCTGCTTTCCTGCTTTCAGATCTATTATTCGGCTTCTTCATTGCGTAGATTTTGTCGCCATAAAATCGTCGATCCTCCTTGCCTGTGTCTCCTTGTATTTCGTGTCTTTTATCACGCTCCGTTTTTCTTTTACCCTCGTTTTCTTTGTCTCAGGGTGGGAATTTAGGGCGAAGGGAGGAAATGAGGAAGTTATCAGCCCGGCGTTGCCTCTGCTGTGAAGTGTGTCAGAAGAGCCGTCAGAGGTTCAGTCAGGGCGGCCCAGCGACTGTTCCTTTCCTCCTGATGGTGTTGAGGGGGGCGGCGTGGTGGCGCGGCGTGGTGTTGTGTGTCCCTGGCGTGGCCGGCGACGCGTTAGTCCTCTGGTGTGTGTGTGTGTGTGTGTGTGTGTGTGTGTGTGTGTCATTAATTCATTTGTTGTGTATCTGTTGGTAAACCATTTCGACTAATTTATTTTTGATTTGTTGATTAATGAAATTTACTCTATTGCTACTACTACCGCTGCTGCTGTTACTGCTGCTACTACTACTACTACTACTACTACTACTGATATTAGTTATAATAATAATAATAATAATAATAATAATAATAATAATAATAATAATAATAATTACAAAATAATAATAATATTTTTTTTTTATTATCATTATTATTATATATAAGCTTCATATATAATCCTGAATTTGCAGCCGCGCCCAAAGGCGAGCGTGTGAGGGCGGGCGCGTGAGGGCGTGGAGGAGGAGGCCGAGGAGGGCGAGGCCGACTTGGCTCTTACAGGAAAAATTGGCCTGTAATGTCCTTAGCAGCGACCGGCGTTCCTCCATCTGCCAGGCTGACGGCGACG